>NC_057810.1:213808484-213995656 GCF_018294505.1 Triticum aestivum | reverse complement strand
CGTGTTCATGGGGAGGCAACGGAATGCGTTGCGTTCATCGGGAGGCAACGGAATGCATCGTGTTCATCGGGAGGCAACAGAACGCGTGGGAGCCAATCGGCTTGGACGGAACAGGCGATGGAAACGAGGCCTGGCGTACCGCAGAACGGAGGAAACGGACCTCCTACGGTCGAAACGGGGGTCCTGTTGATCGGGAGGGGTGTGGCGTACCGCAAAACGGAGGAAATGGACCTCCTACGGTCGAAACGGGGGTCCTGTTGATCGGGAGGGGTGTGGCATACCGCAAAACGGACGAAACGGACTTGTGTTGGAGTGCTACGGTCGAAACGGGGGGGACGGGTGTGGTGTACCGCAAAAAGGGACTCCACGGGATACTGTTCATCTCCACCGTCGACCTCCTCCAGCCTCCACGAGCTACCGTCGACCTCCTCCAGCCTCCACGGGCTCCTGTTCATCCAGCCTCCACCACGCGCTACTCCATCGGCTACTGTTCAACCACCCCTCCACGGGCACCCCTCCACCGTCTACTGTTCATCCAGCCCTCCACACCACGGGGTCCTGTTCAACCACCCCTCCACGGCCACCCCTCCACCGTCTAATGTTCATCCAGCCCTCCACACCACGGGGTCATGTTCATGCAGAGGCAACGCCACCACTCACTGTTCATCCAAACGCCCCAGCAACGCACACTGTTCATCCCAGAGGCAGCATCGATCGGCTTCAGTTAGCAGCAGTAGCGAAGGAATCGCTCCATCGGGTTCAGTTAAGAGCCATCGATCGATCGCTCGGGTTCAGTAACGCGTAGCCTGCAATGCAATCGCTCGGGTTCAGTTAGAGCCCAACGCCTCGCTCAGCTTTAGTTAGAGCCAACGCCTCGCACACACGCGCGTACGTACGAGAGAAACGCGCATCGCTCCGCCCCCGACCTCCCACCGTAACCGGCAACTCCCCGAAATTTTCCTCCCCCTCATTTCTACCACGGTTTTTTCCGTCATGGACGGTCCAAAGAATGTCATGCAGCTGCGTCTCCGGCCCGCCCAGGACGAAAAGCCCATTTTCTGTCATGATTTTTTGTCATAGAAGTAGGATCCCACCACATCTATGATGATACCGGGTTTTGTCACAATTATCGTCATAGAAGTGTCATATGTATGACGGAAAAAAATTTCGTTCGGCCCAAAATGTCACGGATGTGTATTTTTTTGTAGTGAAACCCCGTGATACGATTCGCTCTATCACAAATAAACCTCCTTATATCTTCCTCAAAACAGCCACCATACCTACCTATCATGGCATTTCCATAGCCATTCCGAGATATATAGCCATGCAACTTCCACCATCATCATCATGACATACATTACTTTTGTCATATTGCCATTGCATGATCATGTAGTTGACATCGTATTTGTGGCAAAGCCACCATGCATTATTTTCCATACATGTCACTCTTGATTCATTGCACCATCCCGGTACACCGCCAGAGGCATTCATATAGAGTCATATCTTGTTCTAAGTTTTGAGTTGTAATCCTTATGTTGTAATCAATAGAAGTGTGATGATCATCATTATTAGAGCATTGCCCAAATAAAGAAAAAGGAAAGGCCAAAAAAAAGGCCCAAAGAAAAGAAAATAAAAAGGGCAATGCTACTATCTCTTTTTTCACACTTGTGCTTCAAAGTAGCACCTAGTTCTTCATGTAGCAAGTCTCACATATTGTGCTTCAAAGTAGCACCTTGTTCTTCATGTACTGAGTCTCATATATTGTGCTTCAAAGTAGCACCTTGTTCCTCATGTAGTGAGTCTCATAAAGTTGTCCTTTTCATTCTAGTGGGAATTTTTCATTATAGAACTTGGCTTGTATATTCCTACGATGGGCTTCCTCAAATGCCCTAGGTCTTCGTGAGCAAGCGAGTTGGATGCACACCCACTAGTTTTCTTTTGTTGAGCATTAATAGCTCTAGTGCATCCATTGCATAGCAATCCCTACTCCTCATGTTGACATCGATTGATGGGCATCTCCATAGCCCGTTGATTATCCTCGTCAATGTGAGACTTTCTCCTTTTTTGTCTTCTCCACACAATCCCCATCATCATACTCTATTCCACCCATAGTGCTATATCCATGGCTCACGCTCATGTATTGCGTGAAGGTTGAAAAAGTTTGAGATTATTTAAGTATGAAACAATTGCTTGGCTTGTCATCGGGGATATAGAAGTTGGGAACATCTTTGTGTGATGAAAATGAAGCATAGCCTAACTATATGATTTTGTAGCAATGAACTTTCTTTTGCCATGTTATTTTGAGAAGACATGGTTGCTTTGATTAGTATGCTTGAAGTATTATTATTTTTGTGTCAATATGAACTTTTGTCTTGAATCTTTCGGATCTGAATATTCATGTCACAATTAAGAAGATTTACATTGAAATTATGCCAAAGTATCACTCCGCATCAAAAATTCTTTTTTTATCATTTACCTACTCGAGGACGAGCAGGAATTAAGCTTGGGGATGCCTGATATGTCTCCAACGTATCTATAATTTTTGATTGCTCCATGCTACTTTATCTACTGTTTTGGACTATATTGGGCTTTATTTTCCACTTTTATATTACTTTTGGGACTAACCTATTAACTGGAGGCCCAACCTAGAATTGCTGTTTTTTTTTTGCCTATTTCAGTGTTTCGAAGAAACGGAATATCAAACGGAGTCCAAACGGAATGAAACCTTCGGGATCGTGATTTTCCAACCGAACGTGATCCAGGAGACTTGGACCCTACTCCAAGAAGTGCCAGAGGCGGTAACGAGGGTGGAGGGCGCCCCCCCGGGCGCGCCCCCCTACCTCGAGGGCCCCCTGACGCTCCACCAATGTACTCCTTCCTCCTATATATACCTATGTATCCCCGAATGACCAGAACAGGAGCCAAAAACCTAATTCCACCGCTGCAACCTTCTGTATCCACGAGATCCCATCTTCGGGCCTATTCCGGACCTCCGCCGGAGGGGGCATCCGCCATGGAGGGCTTCTACATCATCACCATAGCCCCTCCCATGAAGTGTGAGTAGTTTACTTCAGACCTTCGGGTCCATAGCTAGTAGCTAGATGGCTTCTTCTCTCTTTTTGGATCTCAATACAATGTTCTCCCCCTCGCTTGGGGCTATTCGATGTAATCTTCTTTTTGCGGTGTGTTTGTTGAGACCGATGAATTGTGGGTTTATGATCCAGTATTATCTATGGAAAATATTTGATTCTTCTCTGAATTCTTTGATGTACGATTGAGTTATCTTTGCAAGACTCTTCGAATTATCCTTTTTGGTTTGGCCAACTAGATTGGTAGTTCTTGCAATGGGAGAAGTGCTTAGCTTTGGGTTCAATCTTGCGATGTCCTTTCCCAGTGACAGAAGGGGCAGCAAGGCACGTATTGTATTGTTGCCATCGAGGATAACAAGATGGGGTTTTTATCACATTGCATGAATTTATCCCTCTACATCATGTCATCTTGCTTAAAGCGTTACTCTGTTTTTAACTTAATACTCTAGATGCATGCTGGATAGCGGTCGATGAGTGGAGTAATAGTAGTAGATGCAGAATCGTTTCGATCTACTTGCCTCGGACGTGATGCCTATATACATGATCATTGCCTAGATATACTCATAACTATGCTCAATTCTGTCAATTGCTCAACAGTAATTTATTCACCCACCATAGAATACTTATGCTCTTGAGAGAAGCCACTAGTGAAACCTATGGCCCCCGGGTCTATTCTCATCATATCAATCTCTATCGCTTTATTTACTTGCTTTGTTTTACTTTGCCTTTACTTTTTACTTTGCATCTATCTATCAAAAATACCAAAAATATTATCTCTATCAGATCTCACTCTCGTAAGTGACCGTGAAGGGATTGACAACCCCTAAGCATTGGTTGCGAGTTGCTATCGTTTTGTGTAGGTACGAGAGACTTGTGCGTGGTCTCCTACTGGATTGATACCTTGGTTCTCAAAAACTGAGGGAAATACTTATGCTACTTTGCTGGATCATCCTCTCCTCTTCAGGGAAATCCAACGCAGTGCTCAAGAGGTAGCATCGCTGTGGACAAGTTCACCAAGTGGATAGAAGCAAAGCCAATCAAGAAGCTGAATGGGTCGGCTGCTGTGACTTTCGTCGCCGACATCACCACTCGGTATGGCATACCACATAGCTTCATCACCGACAATGGCACAAACTTCGCCAAAGGAGCCTTGGCACGTTTCTGCGCGACACGGGGAATCCGACTGGACCTAGCGTCCATTGCTCATCCGTAGTCAAATGGCCAAGTAGAGTAGGCAAACGGCCTCATTCTGTCTGGCATCAAGCCCCGACTGGTCGAACCTCTAGATCATTCGGGCGGCTGCTGGCTCGATGAGCTGCTGGCCGTCCTCTGGAGCCTGCGCACAACTCCGAACAAGTCGACCGGCTTCACGCCCTTCTTCCTCGTCTACGGTGCTGAAGCCGTCATCCCGACGGACATAGAGTTCTACTCCCCACGAGTCACCATGTACACCAAGGCGGATGCCAAGGAGGCACGAGAAGACGGCGTCGACCTGCTGGAGGAGGGCCGACTGTTGGCACTCAGACGGTCCGCCATCTACCAGCAGAGTCTTTGCCGATACTACAACCGTAAGGTGAAGCCAAGATCCTTCCAAGAGGGAGACCTTGTGCTCCGGCTGATCCAGCGAACAGCCGGCCAGCACAAGCTCTCGGCACCCTGGGAAGGCCCTTTTATCATCAGCAAGGTGCTGGGCAACGTTTCCTACTATCTGATCGATGCTGAGAAGCCTAGAGGACGCAAAAGAGACGACTCGGGCAAGGAGACGGAGAGGCCATGGAACGCAAACCTCCTCCGAAGATTTTACAGTTGAAAGCAGTATGTATCATGCTACCTTTTGTATTAGGTACAAAGACTCCGAGTTCCCCGAGAAGAGCTCGGGGACTACCCTCTTCTTATCTATATGATAAGTGTTATGCCTATGAGTGTGTATTATTCTATTCCGCCTGGCACCGGGTTCGACCAGTCGGCCCGGAGGCTCGCTGCCTTCTGCTATATGCCGCCTCCTGCAGCCGGACAAGTAATGTGTTGGCACCAAAAACTTCCCCTGTCAGAAGCCGCCTCGCAGAGCGACTGAATGGCGGGCAGGGGTTGCGAAGCAATGCCCACTTGAAAAATGGCTAAGGAAAGAACACATATAGTCGAGGCCGGCATCCCGCCCGTTTGGCCGGCTTCTGTTTGTCTTGCCAACACTCCAAATGGCTAAGTACTTGCCCTCACGCAAAAAGCTAAGTACTCGACCCAGCCGCAGTCCGCAGAGCGGCTGTTTGGCTGGCAAGAGGATAGACAAGGGAAGGCGGCAAAGGAAAAAAGCAAGGAGCATAAGGCAAGAAAAGTAGAAGCCGGCAAAGTAAAGCATGAATTGCGATAAAATATTTACATAGATAAAGGCCCACCGGCCAGCATTCAACAGAGTTTGATATACACCCTCGGGTGGAATTGTGCAAATTTAACCAAAGTTGTGCAGACTAGTGAGTAGAAAAAGAAAAAGATAACATCCTAAGGGGCAGCAGAAGGCTCCGGCTGTACGGTGGAGTCGGCGGTGCCGGTTGGTGCAGCAAAAGGCTCCGGCTGGACGGTGGAGTCGGCGGTGCCGGTTGGTGCAGCAGAAGGATCTGGCTGGATGGCAAGGTTGGCGGCACCAGTTGGGGCAGTGTTCGGCTGGACGGCAGAGTAGGCGGCGTCCGTTGGTGGAAAGGCCGGCTGGTCGGTGTCCGCCTGGCCGCCTCCAGGAGCGGTCGGCGCTTTAGAGCACGGATCATTGCTTGAGGCCCGGTCAGGTTGAGGCTGACCATCCGCTCCGACCTTTGGCACGTCGTCCTCGCTTTCCTCCTCCTCCTCCTCCCCTTCATCGCTGGAGTCGATCACTTCAGCCGAATCCTCGCTGTCCTCCGAGTTCAGCCCGAGCCATTCCAGCGGCGCTTCGGCGCCTTCTTCAACCACCTCCGAGATGAAGACGCTGGTATCAGTGTAGTCGGCGATCGCCGCCGCCCTGCTGATAAGTTTGGCTTCCACCACCACCAGCTCCTCCTGTGCCTCTAGCCGAAACGTGGTCAGCTGGGCTAGATCCAGCCCAGGATACCACACCTTGACAAACTCCAGGGCTCGGCACGCCCCTGCCCGGGCTGTAGAGCCCTTCTAGGCCTCCAGGCGGCCAGCCGCCACCTCCAGCCAGTCGGCAGTCCGACTGGGGGTGCGCGAAGCCTGCACGCCTGGCCAGAGGGCGGAGATCGCCTGGGCCCCGACGCGCTGAAGGCGGCACAGCATCTGATGGGCAGGCCGAAGGCGGGCCTAGATGCTGAGGAGCTGCTCGTTAAGGGTCCGGGGGGCGTCAGCGGCAATCTACACGCCTTCTGCCCTCCGCTCCTAGCGTTGGGCCTCGATGATCTGGTTCGTGGCGACGGAGTGGCCTGAGAACAAGTCTGTTTGGACAGAAGGCAAGAAAAGCCAAAGGTTAGAAGCTAGCAGTCGGCCTAGATAAGGGTCGGCGACTCAAAGCAAGAAAGAAAAGAAAATGAAGCTCACCATTGACCAAGTCTTCGATGCTGCTGAAGCAGAGTCATTTGCACCTCCTTGTCAGCCCAGGTGGAGCGCTCGACCTCGAACTCAGCAAGGAGGTCGGTCTCCTTCGTCTCCGCCTCCCTCTGAGCCGTCTTGAGGGCCTCCGCTTGCTCCGCGAGCTGAGTGACCACTCGGTCATGCTCCTCGGCCAGCTTGCTGCACTCCGCGTCCTTGTCGTGCAGGGCGGTGTTGGCTTCGCCCAGCTGCTGTTGCAAGGCGGCGTTGGCCTCTGTAAAAAGGGAGAAAGAAAGAATGTCAGTCAAACAACAAAGAAGGGAGCTCAGCAGTCGGCCCGAATCTCAGGGACTACAGCCCGCGGGTGCGCTATCGCGGCCCCGCCGAGAGAAAGTCATCAATAGAAATAATGTCACTAGAAAGGTTCGGCCCGACTGCTCAGCAGCCGCCCGATCCTCGGGGACTACAGCCCGCGGGTGCGCCAGCGCGCCCTCACGAAGGAAGGAAATCAAAACTTACTCCGGCTCTCGGACAAGTTGGCGGTCTGCTTTCCCAGCTCCCGGACTCCGGAGTTGAAGGTGGTCGCGCGAAGATTGTGGTAATCCTGCAAGAGGGATATCAGATAAAGTTAGCATTCGACGATTGCAAGTTAAAGTTTCGGACCGCCTGCTCAGCAGCCGGCCCGAAACTTGGGGACTACATCCAATGGGTGCGCTGGCGCGCCCCCACAAAGGAAGCATGAAGATCAAAATTAAAAAGAAGCAAGAAACTTAATCGGATGGCTGCCCGCGAATCCAGCAATGACTCGTTGCATCGCTTGAGGGCTTTGGCTTCGGCTCGGAGCTTGGCTTGGACGTCAACGGACACCTGGTTCAAGGCCCCTGTTCCGCCTCCATGTACCCAGCCGGCGAGCGCAGCGCTGGTCGCCTCGGTGTCAAAGACCGACGAGCTCGCGGCACCGGCCTCCAGCTGCCGCGGTGCCGAGGCCGCCTTCGCAAGACGGCGGCACGCGGGTGTGTGGATCTCAGGAGTTAGGTCCATCACCACCTCGTTCCCGGCTGGTGGCACCGGCGGGGCGGCCGGCTGCCCGTCCTGCGTTCCGCCGGTTGGCGGTGGCGGCGGCATGATGACGTCCTGCATGGCCACGTCGCCTCCCTCCCTCTCCATGACCGGCTGCTCGTCGCCGGCTCCCCTAGTCGTCGCCACAAACTCCGGCGGAGGTGGCGCGGTGTTCAGGGGAGTCACGAGCAGCGGCTCCTGGCAGCACGTGGCCTCTGCAAGCCGCTCCTTCTCTGCGGCGTTAGCCTTCACCTGCGCCAGCTTCCTCGCTGCAGGCGCTGCGGCCTTGTCAGCCTCCACCTTCGCCAGGCGGTTGGCTTCCTGTTCCTCGCGCATCTCCCGCGCGTTTCGCTCCTGCGCCTCCTGAAGGTCGGCGGCCGGGTCGATTCGCCGTGTGGTGGTGGAGGTCTCCGCCGACCTGATGACCAAGGCGGCGGCCGACTTCTTGAGGGTGAGCAGGGCCCTGAGATAAGAAGGCAAGATAAAGAAGTTTCCCAGGCCAGATTGGTAAAGAAGAAGAAGCGTAAGAGGAGCACTTACGCTGACACCACGGGCGGCACCTTCGGCTGCCTCTGGAACTTAGCCACCTTGGCCGCAGCCTCTTTCCGCCTGGTTGCCGCGGCCGGGTTCTTGGGCTTCTTCGGCGCGCTGCCGAACAGGGCGGCGCCTTGCTTCCGCTTGCGCTTGCCGCCTTGGGCGGACGGCCCGGTAGAGGGGCCTACGCCAGTGTTGGCAGTGCTGCGGGAGGGGCGCGGCTCGTCTTCGTCGTCGTCATCATCGGGCCAAGTTTCCACGCCGCCGCCCTCCTCTGAGCCGCCTGGTCTGTCGCGGCCGCCTGCTGCGTCGTCCTCCAAGGCGGCCGCCCCCAAGTCGGGGTCGTCCACGTCGCTCACCGCCCGGTCCGACAGGTAGTCATAACCCAGCCCCACGATGGTAGCTGTCGCCGCAGACATATAAATTTGCGCTCCAGAGAAGGAGTTGCATCACACCAGGAACAAGAGTAAAAGTCAGAATTAAAGAAGAAATCGAGGGACTTACGGCAGGCGGCGGGCTGTCACGGGAATACGGCGGCTTCCCGAACCGCCAGGCTCCCTCCGACACCTTGAGGTCGGAGATCTCGTTCACCATCCTCGCCACCTCGGCAGTCGGCATCTCCTTCGTGCACATCCTACTCGGGTCATGATGCCTGCTCATCCGACAGATCAGATGAGGGCGACCTTGAAGCGGGAGGACCCGGCGCGCGATGAAGGCGATGAGTGGGTCGGACGGCACGAGGCCCTCCGACTCCTGGAGCACCCGGAGCCGGTTGATGGCGGTAGCCGCATCCGCCGACACCGGCTTCGGCTTGTAGCCCCAGTTGGGCCGAGGCCTGGCAGGGGGCCGGCCTCGTAGGCCGGCAGGTTGATGAAGTCGACTGTCGGGTCGACGTTCTCGACGTAGAAGTAAGATTGCTGCCACAGTTTCACCGACTGTGACAGCTTGATGACCGGGAAAGCATTCTTCTTCGCCGGCCGGCGCACGGCGACGAAGCCGCCGCACTCGGTCACCGACTCCTCGGCAGAAGTGCCCACCTTGCCGTAGAAGAAAGCTCCCCATAGATCGATGGTGGGGAGGATGCCGAGGTAGCCCTCGCACGCCGTGACGAAGGCGGAGAGTAGCGTCATGGAGTTGGGCGTCATGTGATGCGGCTGGAGGTGGTTGAAGTCCATGAATGAGCGGAGGAAGCCGCTCGCCGGGAGGTTGAAGCTGCGGAGGAAATGCAAGCGGAAGACGACCCGCTCATCCCCCTTCGGCACCGGCGAGATCTCCTCCGACGCCGGCACCCGCACCTTGACGAATGTCACGTTGGGCATCCGACGCATGTTCCGGAGGAAGGTGAGGTGATCCTCTATCACCGCCGAGCCGTCCCAGTCGCCGCCCTTCTCGCGCGCCATGGCCTTGAGCGGAGCTGTGTGGGGGGAAGAGGCGCGGCGGCGGCGAACTATGGCGGCGCTACGGTTAGCACTAAGCAGCAGCAGCAGCAGCAGCGGCAGAGGAGGAAGAGAGTGTGGGGAGGAGGACGCGCGAGCTCCACCACTCCCCTGCCTCCCCCTCTTTATAGCCCTCGGGCTACGAAGCCGAGGGGGCGGGGCATGGGATCGTGGGATTAACTGCGCCAATGATCCCACGACCCCCCGTTTACCGTGCTGGGTTGCTGCGCCTTAACACCCACGGGAATCGCAACCGCTCGCCCCGGCCGCAGCGGATCCGCCCGCATGCCGAGGCCTGGTAGTGGCGGGCCCGGCCCACTGTCACGTCCCAACAGGAGCGTGGGACGGTAGGCTGGCCGGGATGGCATGCGCCACGCGGCGTGCTCGCGATGGGCGGCGGGCCTGGGAAGCTTAGCAGGCACGCCACACGTTTCCTGCCTTGACAATTCAAAATCAGTGGATGATCCCGCCTGGACGAAACCGAATCCAGCAGTCGACGCGCCGCAAGGCGGATCAAGCTTCTTGCTCATGACACGGTGAAAGGGGAAGCTGCTGAGACTTCCCGACCCCTCGGCCGCAGTGCCTCACCGGTTTCGGGGACTACTGTCGGAGTAATGGGCCACGGGTAGCCTCACCCGAGTCCCTGAACCTATCGAAACTTTGGGCCGGCTTCGCCCCACAAAACCTCGTACTGAAGCACCACCTTCCGGAGGCCGGCTGGCTTAACAGTCGGCCACCGGAGGACAGCCAAGCACCAGCAGATGGCGCCAAGAGTGGCCGGCTTCTTTCGGCCGGCCTCCAAAGAGGCCGGCGTCTAGCAGGCAGCCACCCGGCGCCCTAAGAGCCTGCGCCCACATCAAGAGGACAAGACAGGGTGAGGCTACAGCGTAGTCCCTCACCCCCGAATCCTGGACTTGGCATGGCCACAGTGCCCCGTACAGGCGGATATCTCCACACGATGCGGCACTGTTGCCACTCCCCCCTTGACGTCACTCCTGACAGGCAGAGTCCTGTTCCCCACGATGACCTGTCGGCACGGTTTGCAGGCGGCGGGCCCTACCAGGCAGCGAGAGCCCGGAAGACGGCAGAAGCCAAACCAGCCGGACCTGAGGGAGGCCGGCTTCTGTCAAGCGGCCAGCCCCTTCCTCGGGGCCCGTGCGCCATCAACCAGATAAGACGTGGTGTGGCTACAGTGATCTCCCACCAGGCGGCGGGACTGTAGCCACGCTCACCTGACCAAGCCCGCATCATTGGCAGCATGGCTACAGTGAACAGCCACCAACCAGACCCGCCAGCGGTGGGAGCGGCCTGTCGGCTCCGTACAGGACCAGTCGGCGGGGCCCACCAGGCGGTGGGCCCCAGTAGTCGACGGAGAAGCCGGAGACCAGAGACACTGACAGCCGGGTCCAGCACCCGGCCAGATGACTATTGTACCCCTGGGGAGTAGGCCTATATAAACCCCCCAGGACACCCATGCAAAGGGTTCCCACTCCATTAGAACTAGCCACTACCCTAAAGGAGGAAGAGAGCTAGCCTTGCCTCCTTCCACCTCTAGCACACAGCTCGAGGAGAATCATTGTATCACTTGTGCCTTAGTGATCATGCAGAGACCCCGCAGAGCAGGACTAGGGGTGTTATCTCCTAGGAGAGCCCCGAATCTGGGTAAAGTGCGCCGGCGTACGTGTCTACGCCTTATCCCACTTCCAGGCACCGGCGACGTTCTACTCGCCCCCACCATGATAATCCATCCTTTGGCATATGTCGCACCCAACCCCCGACATGAACGGTTTATACATATGTTTCCTTATGTTAACACGTGTTTGATAGCACGTGATGCCACATACGGTTGTGTGCTTCACTTAGTCTTTCTACGCTCCAGCGAAGGCTTCCCATGCTCCACAGGGGCGAATTCTAAAATCCCCAATCCCCTAGCCAGCTGCTAGCTATAAATAACCACAGGAATGGCCGCCGGCGGTGACTCGCTACTGATCCACTTGCTATCTAGTTACTCACACATACTGGCATACCCCCATCGGTCGACGGCAGGATGGAGTTGCGCGACGGGAACGGGCACCGGAGATCATAGTTTAGGTGATGCGGAGCATCCTACGGTCATCCCCATGTACACTACGACTACTCCTCAAGCCCCAAGTGGGCATATGATGAGATCTCAAACATATGCCATTGGACACAAGATGAACCCACTCCTCAATGCATCCCCTTTACATTCATCCGAGACATGGTTGCTACCTAATGCAAAGACACTACATGTGCTCAGGTACCAAGGAGACCCTCTTGGAGATGCTCGGAACGACAGACAAGTCCCCAAGCGTGCGGATGAAGAGGATCAACAAAGAAGAACGCCGAAGGTCTACAGGACCCGGACATCTGGCCCCTGGCCCGGACATCCGGCCCTTGGTGACACTAGCCCCTGCAACAGCCCAGACCTGGACAAGCTATAGAGCCGAGACATCCGGACGTCACCCCGGACATTCGGCCCTCCTCGCCCGAAAATCCGGCCCCCTTTATCGAGAGAGAAACCGCACGGCACCCAGGCCAGCCCAAACATCCGGCCTCCCCATCCCCTTTGTCCGAAGCTCGTCTCCTCCGTCAGACCGATGTCGCCGTGTGTGTTGCTCCGATGGGCCGCATAGTGCCTAGGCCGACTATTTAAGTCGAACTTCGGCACCGAAACCCTACGGTCCACATTTTCCTCCTCCTGTCCGCCACCGCCACCACTTTCCACTACCCGTCCGCCTAGTAGGCATGCCCCCATGGCGTCGGGTGAGGAGCCACCCATTTCTAACGCTGGAGCATCGGCTGGAGCTCCTTGAGCAGATCCGGGCAAGGCGCGAACCCTGGATCGCCGCGGGGCTACCTTCGGATGCAGTGGATCAGGATGAGTTGGAGGACGAGAACGAGGAGGGGAGGAGGAGGTTGAGGAGGAGGAGAATGAGCCGGAGGAGGAGGAAGATGTGGGGGATGCTGGCAACGCGGATCTGCAAGCGGAGCAGCAGGCCATCCTCGATTCCCTCCGCTCGGAGTCGGTTACGGAGGCCAAACACCGTCGCTGGCAGGAGATGAAGGCCGCAGAGGAGGCAGATATGCTTACCTACATGGATGAGGTCGAGCAGGAAGAGGATGAGCCGGAGCCCTCTGACGCGCCCGTCCAACTGGCGCCCTACACCGACTTCATGGACATCTCTGACGATGAAGATTAGCTTGAATAGTACGTAGGATTTTTTTTGCATGTTTTGTATGGATTTAGGGGTTAAAATATGAGAGACTCGGATGCAGAGTGGCTAATTTGAGATGTGACTGGTCACTCACCACGAATACGCCCGGTCACGTCTGCGGGCATTTGAGGGGCCGGATTTGCAAAGTCCGTTTGTAGATGCTATAGCCAAACACGATCACAGTGTTCTTTCCCTTTTTATTTTCTCTACGTGTGCATCTGCTGAGCATTTTTGCTGTGCTCTAGGGGTGTGTTTGGTAGGGTGCATGGAGGGTGCATGAGGGCAAAAGTTCCCAATCCGACCCACTTTTGCTTGTTTGGTAGGGTGCATGAGCTCACATGGGCTATGCTCATCTGATGCATAAAAGGGCCCTCAGCTATGCTCATCTCATGCACCCCAGACAGGGTGCATGGAGGCAGCCATGCTGGCCCTAACACTCGTCCCCACCCATCAGACCACGTCCAGATATGTTTATATTTTCAAAAATGTTTAGAATTTAAAATTTTGTTTAAATTTTTGAAAAAGTTTAGAATTTCAAATTGTCTTAAATTTTTGAAAAAAGTTTAGGATTTCAAAATTGTTTAAATTTTCAAAAAATGTTCATAATTTCAAATTTTATTTGAATTTTCAATAAATGTTCAGAACTCCAATTTTTTTTAAAAAATCAACAATGTTCAGAATTTCAAAATAAAATAAAAAATTGTTTGAATTTTGGAAAAAATATCAGTAATTCAAATTTTATTTAATTTTTTTATAAAATATTCAAAATTTCAAAATTTGTTTAAATTTTCAAAAAAGCTCGGAATTTCAAATATGTTCAAATTTTCAAAAAGTTTAGAATTTCAAAATTTATTTTAATTTTCCAAAAAATGTTTAGAATTAAAAAAAATCAAAATATGTTTAAATTTGTGTTCATATTTTTCCAGTTTTGTTCATCATTCGAAAACAATTGTTCGAAATTCGAAATTGTTCAGCATGTCTAAACACATGCAGGCTGCCAAACAAAGTCTCAGCTCAGCATGTCTCAGCGCATACATCGCTGCCAAACAACAGCAACTGCATGGACTCAGCATGTCTACACTTAGCATGTATGAGAGGAGAACAACTAGGCTAGGTCCAAGCATGCTACCAAACACACCCTAGGAGTCTATGTCTATGCATCGCCCCCTCTCTTTTGTTCCGGAGTTTCTAATCGTGTCAGGATGCAAACTTTTGCACAAATAGTTTCGCTGCAACGCTGCCGAGACTTCTGAGATACCTGTTGGCTTGCCGTCTGGCCGGGGGATCGATCGAGGCCAGTCTTCAGCACCAGCACACACACATGAGATGCAGAAACTACATGCACTAGTGCTTTACCAGCAGCATCTCCCAGCACTTTCCACTGCCCTCAACAACAGTTCGTTCGAAACTTATGTTGTTCAGAGAAAGTGGGGAGGCACCTAAAAGTTGCTCAATCTGTTCTTCAGGAAACTAATCAGGTCGATTCGCACGTTAGTTAACCCCTACTACCTGTCGACGTAGTACTTGAGCTCGTTCTCTTGGATGCCACAATCATGTCGATCACGAACTCGACCTGCCGTACGCACCATATAATTGAAGCAAAGCCGGGATAGAATAGATCCCGATGTGAGGATGGCACTGCATTACATCTAGGAGCACAATACATCGGTCAAAGGGGCACGCAGACGCATTGCACACAGTGCGTGCAGGTTCAGTGGGAGTCAGAGCATGCATGCATGCCGCATGCCACCATGCGTTGTAAAAGCTCTCATTTCGAGCCGAAAGGTTTCTGTTAGGGATCCATCACGCATCCCATCCGTCCCTCCCTCCTCGAACGCAACGCGACCGTGATTAGCCTCACTGTGGCTTGCCAGGATGCACTTAGCCTCTGGTGACGGCTCTGTCGCTGGATCATGAGGCGGATCGGTCGGTCCTTCGCTCGGCCTCCGTCAGAGACAGACAGTCGTCGTCGTGAATCATCGTGTCTTTGCAGGGTTCTATCTACTGATTAATCTGTTCGTGTGGATGACAGCGTCTTACCGACTGCAAGGAGGGGCTCGTTCAGACTTCAGATCCACCACACGTCAATGGCGCCATCAGCAAAATGAAATCTTGTAGTACGAGTAGAAAACTCGTTTTCGTGCCTCGTTGCTAATTACTCCCTCCGTCCCGTAATGTAAGTTGTTTTTTGACACTAGAATAGAGTCAAAAAAACGTCTTACATTGTTTAACGGAGGAAGTACTGTATATACATTGCAAAGGAGTCTGCTGGAGCTTTTTTTTTAGACAAAGGAGTGTGGTGGAGCTGTTAATGGCCACGAGCAAGAGGCCTATGAAAAAGCTAAGTGGGCTTTGTTTATGGGCTCCCTACGCCGTTTCGTACGTCAGTCTTTTTTTATGGACAAGGCAAAAGGCTTGTCTTATTTTTTGAAATACACCTCGCAACCGAAAAACACAAGATGTTACTCTCCCGATATGATGGTGCCCAAATTTTTTGGCCCCGGCGGTCACCCAGAGGATGGCATCACACTTGATATTGTTGAGCAATGTTGAAGGCCTACACTTTTGTTGAAGTACCGAGGCGTTTCTTTCATTTCAAATGCACGGTTTTGGAGTCACCCCCGTCTCGGGCGGCTCGGGCGGCTCTTCAAATCCTAGACGCCAGGGTCACCACCACCTCCCTCCCTTCCCTCCGCCGCCGCCGGAGGACGCCGCTGAGCTAAGCCCGGGGGCCAACGGCGGTGGCGAAGGCTCTCCTCCCTGGATCGCGTCAGAGGGGGTGGGGCGGGACCTCCACGCGCGTGACGGCGCAGCGGCGATCTGATCCATGGTGGCACGATGGCATGCTCTAGGCAGAGGCCTTGGGCAGCGGCGCGGTTGCCTGGTGGCGAGCCGGCAGCGGCGGCGTGAAGAGGGTGTTGTGGAGGTCCGGGCTGGCCAGATCAGGATCCTGGGGTGGCGGCCCTAGATGGCGGCGGCGGGTGAAGCTTGGGCTTCCCGCGACGGCATGGCATGGTGCAGTCCATATCCAAGGCGGATCTACGTCGGCGATCTCGTGGTTTTGCCACGGATTGGTTTCGATCAGAGACGGTGATGAGCGTGCGGGATCGATCTCGGCAGCTCTCGCGGTTTGGCGAGGTGGGGCGGGAGTCCTCCTCCCAGGCTCCACTGGTGGAGCATTCAGGAAGTGGCCGGTGTGCCTGGGCTCCTACGGTGGCACAGCTGTTGCGGTTGGTCGCCGGATCTAGGCGTCTATATCTGGGGCTTTGAAGGCGGTCGAGACAGTGCACAGGTTGTCGAGACAGTGCACAGGTTGTCGGGGTGGATTTCTTGGGATGGATCCGAGTGAAAACTTGGTCTTCGGTCAATGGCCGGAGCCGGTGATGATGATGCCCTTATCATCGTTTCCTTCATGAAGGCATCATCGAGGTACAAATCACAAACCCACCCAATACCTCTCGGGGAAACCCTAGATCAGTTGATCGGATGACAGCGGCATCCATGTGTCGTTACCCCCTTGGGGGCGGCATTCTTGGAGATGCACTCGGCCTCGAGGGACCAGCGGATGGCTTCTTCGGTGGAGCGATGTTGCTTTCTACATATTCATGGCTGCGGCTCTTGGCGGCATGGAGCAGCAGAGGCTTGGTGTCAGATGTGTGGTGTTGGACACGCGCAGGAGGTCGACGCTATTTGGCGTCGTGGTGGCTGAATGAAATATGCCCTGGAGGCAATAATAAAGTTATTATTTATTTCCTTATTTCATGATAAATGTTGATTATTCATGCTAGAATTGTATTAACCGGAAACTTGATACATGTGTGAATACATAGACAAACAGAGTGTCACTAATATGCCTCTACTTGACTAGCTCGTTGAATCAAAGATGGTTAAGTTTCCTAGCCATAGACATGAGTTGTCATTTGATTAACGGGATCACATCATTAGGAGAATGGTGTGATTGACTTGACCCATTCTGTTAGCTTAGCACTTGATCATTTAGTATGTTGCTATTGCTTTCTTCATGACTTATACATGTTCCTATGACTATGAGATTATGCAACTCCCGTTTACCCGAGGAACACTTTGTGTGCTACCAAATGTCACAACGTAACTGGGTGATTATAAAGGTGCTCTACAGGTGTCTCCAAAGGTACTTGTTGAGTTGACGTATTTCGAGATTAGGATTTGTCACTCCGATTGTCTGAGAGGTATCTCTGGGCCCTCTCGGTAATGCACATCACTATAAGCCTTGCAAGCAATGTAGCTAATGAGTTAGTTACGAGATGATGCATTACCTAACGAGTAAAGAGACTTGCCGGTAACGAGATTGAACTAGGTATTGAGATACCGACGATCGAATCTCGGGCAAGTAACATACCGATGACAAAGGGAACAACGTATGTTGTTATGCGGTTTGACCGATAAAGATCTTCGTAGAATATGTAGGAGCCAATATGAGCATCCAGGTTCCGCTATTGGTTATTGACCGGAGACGTGTCTCGGTCATGTCTACATAGTTCTCGAACCCGTAGGGTCCGCACGCTTAAAGTTAGATGACGGTTATATTATGAGTTTATATGGTTTGATGTACCGAAGGTAGTTCGGAGTCCCGGATATGATCACGGACATGACGAGGAGTCTCGAAATAGTTGAGACATAACTATTGATATATTGGACGACTATATTCGGACACCGGAATGGTTTCGGTGGTTATCGGATGTATACCGGAGTGCCGGGGGTTTACTGGAACACCCCTCCGGAGGTTAATGGGCCTCATGGGCCCAAGTGGTGGAAGAGGAGAGGCGGCCATGGGGCAGCCGCAGGCCCCCCCCCCCAAGTCCGAATTGGACAAGGAGGGGGGCGGCGCCCCCCTTTCCTTTCCCCCTCTCTCTCCTTCCTTCTCCTCTCCTACTCCAACAAGGAAGGGCGGGAGGGAGGCACCCCCCTCATGGGGCGTGCCAAGGGTGGCCGGACCCTCCCCCTCCTCCACTCCTTTATATATAGGGAGGGAGGCACCCCCTTGAGACACAACAATTGATCCTTGAGATCTCTTAGCCGTGTGCGGCGCCCCCCTCCACCATTGTCCAGCTCGATAATATCGTAGCGGTGCTTAGGCGAAGCCCTGCGTCGGTAGAACATCATCATCGTCACCACGCCATCGTGCTGATGGAACTTCCCTCAAAGCTCGGCTGGATCGGAGTTCGAGGGACATCATCGAGCTGGACGTGTGCTGAACTCAGAGGTGTCGTGCGTTCGGTACTTGATCGGTCGGATCGTGAAGACGTACGACTACATCAATCGCATTGTGCTAACGCTTCCGCTTTCGGTCTACGAAGGTACGTGGAAACACTCTCCCCTCTCGTTGCTATGCATCACCATGATCTTGCGTGTGCGTAGGAATTTTTTTGAAATTACTACGTTCCCTAACAGTGGCATCCGAGCCAGGTTTTATGCATTGATGTTATATGCACGAGTAGAACACAAGTGAGTTGTGGGCGATACAAGTCATACTTCTTACCAGCATGTCATACTTTGGTTCGGCGGTATTGTTGGATGAAGCAGCCCGGACCGACATTACGCGTACGCTTACGCGAGACTGGTTCTACTGACGTGCTTTGCACACAGGTGGCTGGCGGGTGTCAGTTTCTCCAACTTTAGTTGAACCGAGTGTGGCTATGCCCGGTCCTGGAGAAGGTTAAAACAACACTAACTTGACGAACTATCGTTGTGGTTTTGATGCATAGGTAAGAATGGTTCTTGCTCAGCCGTAGCAGCCACGTAAAACTTGCAACAACAAAGTAGAGGACGTCTAACTTGTTTTTGCAGGGCATATTGTGATGTGATATGGTCAAGGCATGATGCTATATTTTATTGTATGAGATGATCATGTTTCGTAACCGAGTTATCGGCAACTGGCAGGAGCCATATGGTTGTCGCTTTATTGTATGCAATGCAATCGCCCTATAATTGCTTTACTTTATCACTAAGCGGTAGCGATAGTCGTAGAAGCAATAGTTGGCGAGACGACAACGATGCTACGATGGAGATCAAGGTGTCGCGCCGGTGACAATGGTGATCATGATGGTGCTTCAGAGATGGAGATCACAAGCACAAGATGATGATGGCCATATCATATCACTTATATTGATTGCATGTGATGTTTACCTTTTATGCATCTTATTTTGCTTAGATTGACGGTAGCATTATAAGATGATCTCTCACTAAATTTCAAGGTATAAGTGTTCTGCCTGAGTATGCACCGTTGCGAAAGTTCTTCGTGCTGAGACACCACGTGATGATCGGGTGTGATAGGCTCTATGTTCAAATACAACAGGTGCAAAACAGTTGCACACACAGAATATTCAGGTTAAACTTGACGAGCCTAGCATATACAGATATGGCCTCGGAACACTAAGACCGAAAGGTCGAGCGTGAATCATATAGTAGATATGATCAACATAGTGATGTTCACCATTGAAAACTACTCCATCTCACGAACGTGATGATCGGACATGATTTAGTTGATTTGGATCACGTGATCACTTAGATGATTAGAGGGATGTCTATCTAAGTGGGAGTTCTTAAGTAATATGATTAATTGAACTTTAATTTATCATGAACTTAGTCCTGATAGTATTTTGCAAATTATGTTGTAGATCAATAGCTCACATTGTTGCTTCCCTATGTTTTATATGTGTTCCTAGAGAAAACTAAGTTTGAAAGATGATAGTAGCAATGATGCATACTGGGTCCATGATCTGAGGTTTATCCTCATTGCTGCACAGAGGAATTATGTCCTTGATGCACCGCTAGGTGATAGACCTATTGCAGGAGCAGATGCAAACGTTATGAACGTTTGGCTAGCTCCATATGATGACTACTTGATAGTTTAGTGCACCATGCTTAACGGCTTAGAATCGGGACTTCAAAGACATTTTGAACGTCATGGACCATATGAGATGTTCCAAGAGTTGAAGTTAATATTTCAAGCAAATACCCGAGTTGAAAGATATGAAGTCTCCAACAAGTTCTATAGCTAAAAGATGGGGGAGAATTGCTCAACTAGTGAGCATGTGCTCAGATTGTCTGGGTACTACAATCGCTTGAATCAAGTGGGAGTTAATCTTCCACATAAGATAGTGATTGACAGAGTTCTCTAGTCACCATCACCAAGTTACTAGAACTTCGTGATGAACTATAGTATGCAAGGGATGACGAAAACGATTCCCGAGCTCTTCGTGATGTTGAAATCGACAAAGGTAGAAATCAAGAAAGAGCATCAAGTGTTGATGATTGACAAGACCACTAGTTTCAAGAAAAGGGCAAAGGGAAAGAAAGGGAACTTCAAGTAGAATGGCAAGCAAGTTGTCACTCCCGTGAAGAAGCCCAAAGCTGGACCAAAGCCTGAAACTGAGTGCTTCTACTGCAAAGGAAATGGTCACTGGAAGCGGAAATACCCTGAATATTTGGTGGATAAGTAGGATGGCAAAGTGAACAAGGGTATATTTGATATACATGTCATTGATGTGTACCTTACTAGTGTTTATGGTAGCCCCTGAGTATTTGATACTTGTTCGGTTGCTAAAAAATAGTAACTCGAAACAGGAGTTGCAGAATAAACAGAGACTAGTTGAGGGTGAAGTGACGATGTGTGTTGGAAGTAGTTCCAAGATTGATATGATCATCATCACAGTCTCACTACACTTTCGAGATTAGTGTTGAACCTAAATAAATGTTATTTGGCGTTTGCGTTGAGCATGAATATGATTTGATCATGTTTATTGCAATACGATTATTCATTTAAAGTCAGAGAATAATTGTTGTTCTGTTTACATGAATAAAACCTTCGATGGTCATACACCCACTGAAAATAGTTTGTTGGATCTCAATCGTAGTGATACACATATTCATAATATTGATGCCAAAAGATGCAAAGTTGATAATGATAGTGCAACTTATTTGTGGCACTGCCGTTTGGGTCATATTGGTGTAAAGCGCATGAAGAAACTCCATACTGATGGACTTTTGGAATCACTTGATTATGAATCATTTGGTACTTGCGAACCATGCCTCATGGGCAAGATGATTAAAACGCCGTTCTCCGGAACTATGGAGCGAGCAACTGATTTGTTGGAGATCATACATACTGATGTATGTGGTCCAATGAATGTTGAGGCTCGCGGCGGGTATCGTTATTTTCTCACCTTCACAGATGATTTAAGCAGATATGTGTATATCTACTTAATGAAATATAAGTCTGAAACATTTGAAAAGTTCAAAGAATTTCAGAGTGACGTTGAAAATCATCGTAACAACAAAAAAAGTTTCTATGATCTGATCGTGGAGGAGAATATTTCAGTTACGAGTTTGGTCTACATTTGAAACAATGTGGAATAGTTTCGCAACTCACGCCACCCGGAACACCACAGCGTAATTGTAGGACCTTGAAGTATGTCTAGAGGGGGGGTGATTAGACTACTTGACCAATAAAAACTTAACCTTTTCCCAATTTTAGAGTTTGGCAGATTTTAGCTACTTTAGGACAAGTCAAGCAATCATCGCACAATTCAAGCAAGCATGCAAAGAGTATATAGGCAGCGGAAATTAAAGCATGCAATTTGCAAGAAAGTAAAGGGAAGGGTTTGGAGGATTCAAACGCAATTGGAGACACGGATGTTTTTGGCGTGGTTCCGATAGGTGGTGCTATCGTACATCCACGTTGATGGAGACTTCAACCCACGAAGGGTAACGACTGGGCGAGTCCACGGAGGGCTCCACCCAAGAAGGGTCCACGAAGAAGCAACCTTGTCTATCCCACCATGGCCGTCACCCACGAAGGACTTGCCTCACTAGCAGTAGATCTTCACGAAGTAGGTGATCTCCTTGCCCTTACAAACTCCTTGGTTCAACTCCACAATCTTGTCGGAGGCTCCCAAGTGACACCTAGCCAATCTAGGAGACACCACTTTCCAAGAAGTAACAAATGGTGCGTTGATGATGAACTCCTTGCTCTTGTGCGTCAAATGATAGTCTCCCCAACACTCAACTCTCTCTCAATGGGTTTGGATCTGGTGGAAAGAAGATTTGAGTGGAAAGCAACTTGGGGAAGGCTAGAGATCAAGATTCATATGGTAGGAATGGAATATCTTGGTCTCAACACATGAGTAGGTGGTTCTCTCTCAGAAATGGTAAGTTGGAAGTGTAGGTTCGTTCTGATGGCTCTCTCCACGAATGAAGAGGAGGTGGAGGGGTATATATAGCCTCCACACAAAATCTAACCGTTACACACAATTTACCAAACTCCGTGGGACCGAATTGTTAAACTCGGTCGGACCGATTTAGTAAACCTAGTGACCGTTAGTGATTTTCGGTGGGACCGACATGCATCTCGGTGAGACCGATTCGGTTATGGTTAGGGCATAACGTAATGTCGGTAAGACCGATTACACAAACTCGGTGAGACCGATTTGGTAATAAGCTTTCCAGAGAGTTGGTCAGGTGAACTCGGTGGGACCAATTTGCTCTTTTCGGTGAGACCGAAATGTTACAAAAAGGAAACAGAGAGTTTACATTGCAATCTCGATGGGACCGATCGCTCACTTCGGTTAGACCGAACGTTACGAAGGGAAACAGAGAGATTGCAACCCCATCTCGGTGAGACCGAGATCCCTATCGGTAAGATCGATTTGCTTAGGGTTTGTGGCAGTGGCTATGACTTTTGGAATCGGTGGCGCCGGATAGGAAGTTTCGGTGTGACCGATTTTGGCTTTGTGTTTAGGTCATATGTGGATGTGGGAAAGTAGTTGAGAGTTTTGGAGCATATCACTAAGCACATTGAAGCAAGAGGCTCATTAAGCAACACCTCATCCCTCCTTGATAGTATTGGCTTTTCCTATAGACTCAATGTGATCTTGGATCACTAAAATATAAAATGAAGAGTCTTGAGCTTTTGAGCCTGAGCCAATCCTTTGTCCTTAGTATTTTGAGGGATCCACTTTCATCATCCATGCCATGCCATTCATTGAGCTTTCCTGAAATAATAATCTTGGAATAGCATTAGCTCAATGAGCTATATGTTGTTATTAATTACCAAAACCACCTAGGGATAGCTGCACTTTCAATCTCTCCCTTTTTGGTAATTGATGACAACATATAGATCAAAGCTTCGACAAATGATAATAAGATTGAATAACATCGTCGCTTTGAGAAGTATGTGATAAGCAAGAGCTCCCCCTAAATTTGTGCATAGTTTAAGATTTGCTTTGGACTGCAAATGCACAATGAATTAGGCTCATGGGTTACTCTTCCATGTCACATACATCTTGGTGGAGCGCTCAAAATAATAAACAATGAATACATGCACTCATCACCAAGCATATTGAGTGATCACATAAGATAGATAGGATAATATCAAGCATGCATAAGTGTAGCTTATGATCAAACACATGATCATCAATGTCTCACAGGCATAGTATCTCAACCAAAAGCAAACAAAGTTTGAAAAACCACCAAATAAAGCAAAAGAGAATAAAAGCAACACTCTCTCTTGAAGCCTATGATCTATACATTTTTCTCCTCCTTTGGCAACAAGTTACCAAAAAGTTCAGAGAAAATGCATAGTGCTAGATCGTCTATCAAGCTTGATCTTCTAGTGGTGGTGTAGAGATGGCTCCTTGGACGAAGGCTTCAGTTGAAGTAGAGGGTGATGTATGTCGGAGTAATGGGCCACGGGTAGGCTAACCCGAGTCCCAGGACCTTTCAAGACATCGGGGCAGGCCGCGCCCCTCAGGCCGAGTCCCAGGGGCCGACCCCAAGACAAGCCGAGTCCCAGCCGGCGACTCCGAGATAAGCCGACTCCAAGCCGGCGACCTCCAGAGAGGTCGACTATGGAGAGTCGGCCCATGACTCCTCCCTCATCTCGAAGTACGATGCGGGGTACGGTCACGACGTGGCCGTTCCCCCCCTGCGTACGAAGGACCGGCATGGCTACAGTGAGTCGTATCACTGGAAGATCTCCGGCGAGGCGCGACACTATTGCCATGCCTGCCCTGACCTCAGCCACAGTGCGCAGCGCATTGTGCCCACGACGCCGGCCTGTACGACCCGAGGACCGCGGGGCCGCCTGTCAGTGGGTGGACCGAAGGCGGCCTGAGTGCCTCGAAGACGGACCTGTGGGAGTCGGCCTCCCTGGAGTCGGCCGACTCCTCCCAGGGGCCCACGAGCTATTAACCAGATAGGACGGGGAATGGCGACAGTGATCGCCCGATAGACGGCGGCACTGTTGCCACGACCCAATGACCAAGCCTGCATCATCAGGAGTGACGCTACAGTATCAAGCCTGTCCGCGGGACCCACCAGTCGGCGGGCCCCAGAAGCCGGCGGGAAGGACGGCGATCTGAGAGACAGACGGCTGGGACCCGCGCCCAGCCGGATTACCATTGTACCCCCAGGGGGTAGGCCTATATAAACCCCTCGGGGCACCCATGCAAAGGGTTCGGACCTTGATAGAGATAGACCAGATAGCCTAGGGAGGAGAGAGCAAGCCTCGCCCTCTCCTGCCTCCGATACAGCTCCAGGAGCACCATTGTAGTCACTTTGCCTTAGTGATCATGCGGAGACCCCGCAGAGCAGCAGTAGAGGTGTTATCTCCTAGGAGAGCCCTGAAGCTGGGTAAGTTCTGCCGGCGTGCATGTCTTCGCCTCATCCCGCTTCCGGGCACCGGCGACGTTCTACTCGCTCCCACCATGATAAGCCATCCTTTGGCATATGTCGCACCCAACCCCCGACAATGTAGGAGTTGGTGCTGGAGCTGGTTGCACTGGAACTGTTGGGGCAGTAGCTGGTGCTGAAGTTGTTGCTCTAGTGTCTGTCACTGGCACTGCAACTGATGTCTAGGCTCTGGGCACTCTGGCAAACACATTGGTGGTTGTCTTGCCCTTCCTCTCCTGCATGTCATCCTGCAGCTGCTCTACAACTGACTGAATCTCAGTTACCTTGACATCTAGATCATAGAACTTTTGTTCCATGATTCTCTCTAGGCTCTCCTGGTTTTGAGTTAGGGTGGCCAACCCTTTCTCAATCCTCAGAGTTGATGCTATCAGGTAACCAAGCTGTTCTTGTTTGGTCTTCAAGAAATACTCAGATGCCTCCTCTTGAGTTGGCATCTTGGCAGCCTTCTCCTTCTTTGCCTTCTCCTTCTTCTCCTGAGCTTGGACTGATTGTGGATCATCTTCATTCATGACAACCTCGTTGTCCTCAAAGTATGGATAAATTGGAAAATGTTCCTTATCCAATTGGTATTTCCCTATGCCCATCTTGGAGTTGATCAATTCTTGAATCTGAGGTGCATATCCACAGCTCCTCTTCTGATCTGCTGCAGTCCTCTTGATTGTTTCAATGATGAGGCTCATGACTTTGAACTTTTGGGGCACATCAAACACATGCAGCATGTTGATGGCATGTCCTCTGATCATATTATGGTCACCTGACTTGGGCAACAAGGTGTGCCTCAGAATCCAATTTATGGTTGCCAATCCTGACAGCAGAAAGTGGACTGATCCAAACTTGTGAGTCTCTACAGCCTTGTCAGGAATCTCCTTGTACATGTGATCCATTGAATTGTGACCCAACTTCTTCTTGGCATATATGTCCAAGTCATCTTCTTCTTCCTTGGGGGCATTGATCAAACTTGCCCATTCTTCAACAGTGGATTGGTACCTAGTACCCTCAGACATCCACACAATTCTACCATCTGGGTAAAAATATGTTGTGGAGTAGTACTGCATGATAAGCTCATCATTCCAGTTGGTAAACTTTTGTCCAACAAAATCTGCTACTCCACAAGCAATAAAGCTCTCCTCCACTCCAGGGTAGTGCTTCTCATTCTCCCTGATGAATTTCCAGTCAACCCACCTCATATCACAGACAATGGGCTTCTTGTCCAACAGAATGGTCTCATAAAAGTCCTGATGTTCCTTTGTGTGGAACCTGTAGTCAACAACAGTTCTTCTTCTTGAAGCATATGGGTCTTCCATCCTCCACAGCCTCAGCCCTGAATCCTTCCTGATTCTCATGTCCTCAGCCACAGGATGGGCATCATTGTGGTCTGGTATCTTGGGCTTGAGCTTTCTGAGGACATGTCCTTCTTCATCTTCATCTTCTGCAACATTTGGCACTGGGGCCTTGTTCTTTTCAGCAGCTGGAATACTCCTAGTATTCCTCTTTGGAGCCCGCTTTGCCTTGGAGGCAGCTTTGGGTGCATCTTTGGGCTTTGATGTTGCAGCCCCTGACCTGATTGCATCTCCCATAAGCTTAGCTGCCTTAGGAGCTGGTGCAGCATCCTCTTCATCAGAATCCCTTCTCATTGAGGGCTTTCCAAGGACCTTGGCAGTTGTGGTTCTAGCTCTCTTCTTTTTCTTGTCCTGGTCACCATCATCCTCTGATTCAATTGCGAACTTCATGGTTGCACCAGTGGGGACTTTCTGAGGTTTTGATGGTGGCTCTTTCCTTGCAGGTGCCACTTTGGATTGAGCCTGAGCTGGCACTTGAGTGGACTTCCTAGCCTTTGGCATGGGAGTTCTCTTGGCAGGAACTTTCTTCTTCAGCCCTGGCTTTATGTTTTGTGCAGAGCCATACTCTTTCTTGAGCACCACCTTCTTGGAAGTGGCCTCATCCTCCTCAGCTTTGTAATCCTCATCCTCTGAGTCTGAGGTTCTCTTCTTCCTTTGCCTAGTTGCAGCCTTAGGCAAATTGCTAGGAGTGCTTCTGCTCCCATCATCTGAAGTTGAGGGACTAGTGCCCTCACTCAAGTCCATGTGCTCTTCAGACCTGTTCTGGCTGTCACTCTGATCAAACATACTGCAAAAGCTGACTGCTGACCCTGTGAAGAGTTATAGATGAGATAGAATAGATGAGCATCACAAAATGCAGAGATTTTTGCAAAAGAATGATCCAAAAGTTCAGTTTTAGTTTTCCATAGAAAGCATTTCGGATCAACCGATTTTCAAACTCGGTGATACCGAAGCAGTTTTGGAGCCTAAACTGATGATCTCGGTTGGACCGAGTTTTAGTTCGATGGCACCGAGACTGCTAGGGTTTCACAGAATCTTCAAATCGGTCGCACCGATTAGTAATTCTCGGTCAGACCAAGAGTCACTAGTGCAATGGCATACGCCAAATCGGTAAGACCGAGTTTTTCAACTCGGTGGGTCCGAGATGGTTTCGGCGGAAACCTAACCCTAAAAATTTGAATCGCATCTAAACTATGGACTATTTTGGTTGGATAGAAGGATCTCAATTGTGGCAAGAATCAATATGAAAGCAATGTGCTAGGAATCAGATGTGGATAGCACAAAGATCAAGTCCATACCCTAACTTGGCGGTGGACTTGATACGGCGGCAACGGCGGGGACGATTTCCATTGACAGCGACGAAGACCAGCGACAGGAGGCTACTGGCGGCGAGGAGACGATCCGGAGACCATGATGGCAGAGCGAGCTATTGCGCGGGCGAAGGGTTTCGGAGAAATTTCCAAACTTTTGCCCGTGGCTATATATAGCCCGACCCTGTCGGTGTGACCGAGTGGAGCAACTCGGTGGCACCGAGATGCATAACTGTGTTCAATTATAACAAATCGGTGAGACCGAAAAGTTCAAATCGGTTGCACCGAGATTGAAAACTCAGATCAACTTGGTGATCTCGGTAGGACCGAAATGGAAGAATCGGTCAGACCGAGAATCACAAAGAGGTTTTGGAAGTTTAAGTCTATGATGAATCGGGGACTCCGAGTGCTCCTCACACAGAGTGGTTCGAATCTAACTTGATCAAATTTTGTGATGTAGCATGAATAGAGTTTGAGATGAGAAAAGCATAGATAGCTAAATAAGGTTCTTAGGCATTCTTGTCCATCCACTTGGCAAAAAGAAAAGAAACCAAACAATCAAAACAACAAGTGGATGTCCTTGAATGAGTAAAATATGCACCAACATGCTCACACAATAAGATAGCAAATGAAATATGTGGCAAAGCATGCACAACCAATTCTAGCATCTATCAAGCAATTTGGCGATGACTAGGTCATCTATATATGAGTATATTGACTTAGGAGTCAAATGAGAACATTTGATCATAGGTCATACTCATCGTTTAAGCTCAAGTGGGGTTACCACTTTTACATAGTGCATTAATGTGTTCACACCATTAGAGTTGCTTTGACTCAATTCTTAGAGTTAAGCTCCCCCTAGATGTGAGATCCCTCCTTAGAGGGATGAACTAACCTTGGGTTTTGTCGATGATGACTTCATGTAGGTGTTGAAGATGTAGATGCTCAATGTTGATGTAGACCACTTGGAGCAATCCTTTGGAGTGAGTTGCACTTTCAACTTACCTACATGGGTTAGTCCCACAAGGAACAAACAAGAATATCCATAGACATAGAGTGATGCACACACAAGATGATGTCCATGAAATCATTAGGTTACCTTGTCCCTTGTCTTACCAACATGAGGGTTTGTGACTCCTTGAACTAGTGCAAGATGTGGAAGTTGATTGCACTTGTTCTTGCCAAAAAGATATGAGTGAAAAATGTTGGCGGAGTCACCCTCAAGAACTCTCTAGTTCTTCTTCTTCGGGATCCACATCATCTTGATGGGAATCCTTGGAGTTGTAGTTCTACTTGATGAAGTAGAACTTGACGTAGTCTTGGGGACCCACTTGAACGAGGCTTTGGGTGCTTCTTCAAATGCATCAATCTCTTCTTGAAGCTTGTCCTTGCCTTTGTTCTTGTGGTCTTGTGGTGGAAGATCATCTTGAGCTTGTGTTCCCTTGAAGGAAGTAGGATCATACTTCTCTTGTTGAGGAACAAACTTCGTCTTGGGATATTGATCTTCTTCCCACTCAGCTCCATTGGCATTGAACTTTCGTTCAAAACCAACACCTTGATTCTTCCGGTGCCTTCCTTGCTTGCGTACAATTTCCTCGAATTGCTTACTCCCAGCAAAGCTCTTGTAAACACCTTTCTCTATAATTCCCTTCAATAAGCTATTTTCTTGCTCAAGTGTAACTTGGCTAAGAGAATCATTAGTGGAATCAAGAGAACTACTAGAAGCAACAATATTGGATTTGACATTATTATTGTTACTACTAGAGGAAGTATCTTTCTTGTACTTGTTACTAGACTTGACTTGAGGCATGTAAGTAGATAAGAGTAAACGCTTGGCAATGTAAGAAGAACTTTTCTTGCAAAGATCATCATTGATTGCTTTTAAGAACTCATGCTCTTGCTCAAGATTGAGCTTTTCAAAGCGTAACTTCTCATGAGCCCTTAAAAGTTCTCGATGATCTTCGTAGATAGTTTCATGAGCTAACTTAAGAGAGTTTAGTTATTTAGTTAGAATCTCAATCTTCTCCTTATCATTGTCATTCGTTTTATCTTGATTAGCATGATTAATTGACGTTTCATCATAGTATTCATCACTAGAGTTGTCAACAAGTAAATCATCATCCACAAGCAAGTCATCTTCATCACTATTGAAATCAACATACTCGGGATGTGTTACCTTTGGACCTTTGGCCATGAAGCATCTTCCAACACCTTCATTTGGTGAATCAAATATGTCGTAGGAGTTGTTTGACACAAGTGCTAGACCGGCAACAGCTTCATCTTGAGTATATTCGGAGTCGGAGTAATAGCTTCTCTCGGAGTGATTGTCGGAGTTGGAGCCGGATGGGTACCCATTCACCAACATGAGCTTGATGTCTTTGTTTTGTGTAGCTCCTTGATGACTTTCCCTTCCTTTCCGAATCCTTGCTTCTCCGTGAGGGTCTTCGTTCATAACGATCATCTCTACTCCTCCTCTCTCTTGGTGGTGATTCCTCTCTTTTGCTCCTTCTTCTTGGAGAATCTTCTCTCCTTTTGTAGGGTGTCGTACACTCATTGGAGTAGTGTCCGGGTCTCCCACAATTGTAGCAATTTTGCTCTCGACTAGAAGATCTCTTGTCACTGTAAGACCTTGATTTGGAGCTTCTTTCTTTGCTTCTACTCTTGTAGAATTTGTTGAAGTTCTTCACCATTAAGCTCAATTCTTCATTGAAGGTTGGTTTCTCACTTGATGATGTGGGGGCTTCACTTGAGGCTTTGTAAGCACCACTTGACTTGTTGTGAAGTTCCTCCTTATCCTTGAGTGACATCTCATGAGCAACAATCCTTCCAATGACTTCCATTGGCTTGAGATCTTTGTAGTTTGGCATCATTTGAATCAATGTGCACACGGTATCATACTTTCCATCCAATGCTCTTAAGATCTTCTTGATGATGAATTTGTCGGTCATCTCTTCACTCCTTAAGCCGGCAATCTCATTTGTGATAAGAGCAAGCCTAGAGCACATTTCAGTGACACCTTCACCATCCTTCATTTTGAACTTGTCAAGCTGACTTTGGAGCACATCCAACTTGGATTCCTTGACGGCTGATTTTGTTGAATTCTTCGGGGCACAATCCGTTGAAGATGATATCACAAGCTTGAGCGTTGTATTACAGCATCTTCAATTCTTCCGCATTAGCTTCACGGTTCGGTTCTCTCCCATCGAAAAATTCACCTTGCAAGCCAATACAAATAATTTCCCAAACGGTGGGGTTATGTCCAAGAATATGCATTTTCATCTTATGCTTCCAACTAGAAAAATTAGTACCATCAAAGTAAGGACCTCTACGGTGATAATTTCCCTCGCTAGACGCCATACTCTCCTAGGTTGTGAAACCAAGGCTATGACCACCAAAAGCTATGGAAATCAAAGCAAATGGAGACCAAAGCTCTGATACCACTTGTAGGACCTTGAAGTATGTCTAGAGGGGGGGTGATTAGACTACTTGACCAATAAAAACTTAACCTTTTCCCAATTTTAGAGTTTGGCAGATTTTAGCTACTTTAGGACAAGTCAAGCAATCATCACACAATTCAAGCAAGCATTCAAAGAGTATATAGGCAGCGAAAATTAAAGCATACAATTTGCAAGAAAGTAAAGGGAAGGGTTTGGAGTATTCAAACGCAATTGGAGACACGGATGTTTTTGGCGTGGTTCCGATAGGTGGTGCTATCGTACATCCACGTTGATGGAGACTTCAACCCACGAAGGGTAACGGCTGTGCGAGTCCACGGAGGGCTCCACCCAAGAAGGGTCCACGAAGAAGCAACCTTGTCTATCCCACCATGGCCGTCGCCCACGAAGGACTTGCCTCACTAGCGGTAGATCTTCACGAAGTAGGCGATCTCCTTGCCCTTACAAACTCCTTGGTTCAACTCCACAATCTTGTCGGAGGCTCCCAAGTGATACCTAGCCAATCTAGGAGACACCACTCTCCAAGAAGTAACAAATGGTGCGTTGATGATGAACTCTTTGCTCTTGTGCTTCAAATGATAGTCTCCCCAACACTCAACTCTCTCTCTCAATGGGTTTGGATCTGGTGGAAAGAAGATTTGAGTGGAAAGCAACTTGGGGAAGGCTAGAGATCAAGATTCATATGGTAGGAATGGAATATCTTGGTCTCAACACATGAGTAGGTGGTTCTCTCTCAGAAATGGTAAGTTGGAAGTGTAGGTTCGTTCTAATGGCTCTCTCCACGAATGAAGAGGAGGTGGAGGGGTATATATAGCCTCCACACAAAATCTAACCATTACACACAATTTACCAAACTCGGTGGGACCGAATTGTTAAATTCGGTCGGACCGATTTAGTAAACCTAGTGACCGTTAGTGATTTTCGGTGGGACCGACATGGGTGAGACCGATTCGGTTAGGGTTAGGGCATAACGTAATCTCGGTAAGACCGATTACACAAACTCGGTGAGACCGATTTGGTAATAAGCTTTCCAGAGAGTTGGTCAGGTAAACTCGGTGGGACCGATTTGCTCTTTTCGGTGAGACTGAAATGTTACAAAAAGGAAACAGAGAGTTTACATTGCAATCTCGGTGGGACCGATTGCTCACTTCGGTTAGACCGAAACGTTATGAAGGGAAATAGAGAGATTGCAACCCCATCTCGGTGAGACCGAGATCCCTATCGGTAAGACCGATTTGCTTAGGGTTTGTGGCAGTGGCTATGACTTTTGGAATCGGTGGCGCCGGATAGGAAGTTTCGGTATGACCGATTTTGGCTTTGTGTTTAGGTAATATGTGGATGTGGGAAAGTATTTGAGAGTTTTGGAGCATATCACTAAGCACATTGAAGCAAGAGGCTCATTAAGCAACACCTCATCCCTCCTTGATAGTATTGGCTTTTCCTATAGACTCAATGTGATCTTGGATCACTAAAATATAAAATGAAGAGTCTTGAGCTTTTGAGCCTGAGCCAATCCTTTGTCCTTAGTATTTTGAGGGATCCACTTTCATCATCCATGCCATGCCATTCATTGAGCTTTCCTGAAATAATAATCTTGGAATAGCATTAGCTCAATGAGCTATATGTTATTATTAATTACCAAAACCACCTAGGGATAGTTGCACTTTCAGTAATGGTGTGTCCGAATGTCGTAATCGTACTTTACTAGATATGGCGTGATCTATGATGTCTCTTACTGATTTACCGCTATCATTTTGGGGTTATGCTTTCGAGATGGTTGCATTCACGTTAAATAGGGCACCATCAAAATCCGTTGAGACGCCGCCTTATGAACTATGGTTTGGCTAGAAACCAAAGTTGTCGTTTCTTAAAGTTTGGGGCTGCGATGCTTATGTGAAAAAGCTTCAACCTGATAAGCTCGAACCCAAATTGGAGAAATGTGTCTTCATAGGATACCCAAAGGAAACTGTTGGGTACACCTTCTATCACAGATCCGAAGGCAAGACATTCGTTGCCAAGGATGGATCCTTTCTAGAGAAGGAGTTTCTCTCGAAAGAAGTGGGTGGGAGGAAAGTAGAACTTGATGAGGTAACTGTACCTGCTCCTTTGTTGGAAAATAGTTCATCACAGAAACTGGTTCCTGTGACGACTACACCAATTAGTGAGGAAGCTAATGATGTTGATCATGAATCTTCAGATCAAGTTACTACCGAACCTCGTAGGTCAACCAGAGTAAGATCCGCACCATAGTGGTACGGTAATCCTATTTTGGAGGTCATGTTACTTGACCATGGCGAACCTACGAACTATGAGGAAGCGATGATGAGCCTAGATTTCGCAAAATGGCTTGAGGCCATGAAATCTGAGATGGGATCCATGTATGAGAACAAAGTATGGACTTTGGTTGACTTGCCTGATGATCGAAAAGCCATCGAGAATAAATGGATCTTCAAGAAGAAGACTGGCGCTGATGGTAATGTTACTGTCTACAAAGCTCAACTTGTTGCAAAAGGTTTTCGACAAGTTCAAGGGGTTGACTACGATGAAACTTTCTCACCTGTAGCGATGCTTAAGTCTGTCCGAATTATGTTAGCAATTGCCGCATTTTATGATTATGAAATTTGGCAAATGGATGTAAAAACTGCATTCCTGAATGGATTTCTGGAAGAAGAGTTGTATATGATGCAACCAGAAGGTTTTGTCGATCGAAAGGGTGCTAACAAAGTGTGCAAGCTCCAGCGATCCATTTATGGACTGGTGCAAGCCTCTCGGAGTTGGAATATACGCTTTGATGAGTTGATCAAAGCATATAGTTTTATACAGACTTGCGGTGAAGCCTGTATTTACAAGAAAGTGAGTGGGAGGACTACAACATTTCTGATAAATTTATGTGAATGACATATTGTTGATCAGAACTAATGTAGAATTTTCTGGAAAGCATAAAGGAGTATTTGAAAGGAGTTTTTCAAAGAAAGACCTCAGGAAAGCTACTTACTTATTGAGCATCAAGATCTATTGAGATAGATCAAGATGCTTGATAAGATTTTCAATTGGTACATACCTTGACAAGATTTTGAAGTAGTTCAAAATGGAACAATCAAAGAAAGAGTTCTTGCCTGTGTTGCAAAGGTGTGAAATTGAGTAAGACTCAAATCCCGGCCATGACAGAAAATAGAAAGAGAATGAAAGTCATTCCCTATGCCTCAGTCATAGGTTCTATAAAAGTATGCCATGCTATGGACAAAACCTATTGTATACCCTGCCCTGGTTTGGCAAGGTAGTACAATAGTGATCTAGGAGTAGATCACTGGACATTGGTCAAAATTATCCTTAGTGGAATAAGGATATGTTTCTCGATTATGGAGGTGACAAGAGGTTTGTCGTAAAGGGTTACGTTGATGCAAGTTTTGACACTGATCCAGATGACTCTAAGTATCAATCTGCATACATATTGAAAGTGGGAGCAATTGGCTAAAGTAGCTCCGTGCAGAGCATTGAAGACATAGAATATTTGCAAAAAACATACGGCTCTGAATGTGACAGACCCGTTGACTAAACATCTCTCACAAGCAAAAAACATGATCACACCTTAGTACTCTTTGGGTGTTAATCACATAGCGATGTGAACTAGATTATTGACTCTAGTAAACCCTTTGGGTCTTGGTCACATGACGATGTGAACTATGGGTGTTAATCACATACAGATGTGAACTATTGGTGTTAAATCACATGATGATGTGAACTAGATTATTGACTCTAGTGGAAGTGGGAGACTGAAGGAAATATGCCGTAGAGGAAATAATAAAGTTATTATTTATTTCCTTATTTCATGATAAATGTTTATTATTCATGCTAGAATTGTATTAACCGGAAACTTGATACATGTGTGAATACATAGACAAACAGAGTGTCACTAGTATGCCTCTACTTGACTAGCTCGTTGAATCAAAGATGGTTAAGTTTCCTAGCCATAGACATGAGTTGTCATTTGATTAATGGGATCACATCATTAGGAGAATGATGTGATTGACTTGACCCATTCCGTTAGCTTAGCACTTGATCATTTAGTATGTTGCTATTGCTTTCTTCATGACTTATACATGTTCCTATGACTATGAGATTATGCAACTCCCGTTTACCGGAGGAACACTTTGTGTGCTACCAAACGTCACAACGTAACTGGGTGATTATAAAGGTGCTCTACAGGTGTCTCCGACGGTACTTGTTGAGTTGACGTATTTCGAGATTAGGATTTGTCACTCTGATTGTCGGAGAGGTATCTCTGGGCCCTCTCGGTAATGCACATCACTATAAGCCTTGCGAGCAATGTAGCCAATGAGTTAGTTACGGGATGATGCATTACGTAACGAGTAAAGAGACTTGCCGGTAACGAGATTGAACTAGCTATTGAGATACCGACGATCGAATCTCGGGCAAGTAACATACCGATGACAAAGGGAACAACGTATGTTGTTATGCGGTTGGACCGATAAAGATCTTCATAGAATATGTAGGAGCCAATATGAGCATCCAGGTTCCACTATTGGTTATTGACCGGAGACGTGTCTCGGTCATGTCTACATAGTTCTCGAACCCGTAGGGTCCGCACGCTTAAAGTTAGATGACGGTTATATTATGAGTTTATATGGTTTGATTTACCGAAGGTGGTTCGGAGTCCCGGATATGATCACGGACATGAAGAGGAGTCTCGAAATGGTTGAGACATAAAGATTGATATATTGGACGACTATATTCGGACACGGGAATGGTTTCGGGGGTTATCGGATATATACCGGAGTACCGGGGGTTTACCGGACCCCCCCCCCCCCGGAGGTTAATGGGCCTCATGGGCCCAAAGTGGTGGAAGAGGAGAGGCGGCCAAGGGGCAGCCGCGCGCCCTCCCCCCTCCCCCCGCAAGTCCGAATTGGAAAAGGAGGGGGGCGGCGCCCCCCCCCCCATTCCTCCCCCCTCTCTCCTTCCCTCTCCTCACCTACTCCAACAAGGAAGGGGGGAGTCCTACTCCCGGTGGGAGTAGGACTCCTCATGGGGCGCGCCAAGGGTGGCCGGCCCCCTCCCCCTCCTCCACTCCTTTATATACGGGGAGGGAGGCACCCCCTTGAGACACAACAACTGAGCCTTGAGATCTCTTAGCCGTGTGCGGTGCCCCCCTCCACCATTGTCCACCTCGATAATATCGTAGCAGTGCTTAGGCGAAGCCCTGTGTCGGTAGAACATCATCATCGTCACCACGACATCGTGCTGACGGAACTCTCCCTCAAAGCTCGGCTGGATCAGAGTTCGAGGGACGTCATCGAGCTGAACGTGTGCTGAACTTGGAGGTGTCGTGCGTTCGGTACTTGATTGGTCGGATCGTGAAGACGTACAACTACATCAACCGTGTTGTGCTAACGCTTCCGCTTTCGGTCTACGAGGGTACGTGGACACACTCTTCCCTCTCGTTGCTATGCATCACCATGATCTTGCGTGTGCGTAGGAATTTTTTTGAAATTACTACGTTCCCTAATAGTGGCGTCGGCGGCAGCTAGACCGGGCAAGGTCGATACAGCTCTGAAGATGGATTGGTGGCAAGTGGCTGCGGTGGCCTCATACCCGGCAAGCGTCCTGGTTGAGAGCACGCCGGACTGGTGGGTGCCCATACCCGGCAGGCGTCCTGGTTGGGACCTCATGACTTAGATGTTAGGTTTGGCTGCGAGGTCTGTTTGGTATTAGGCCCAGACTATCAGCGCCCCTTCATCAACTGGATAGGAGTAGCGACAGATGTTGCTTAGATGCTGGCTTTGGTCTTACTGTTGTACGACTTTGTAAGGTCTTGTGTTAATAATTAATAAAATGGTCGTATGCATCGTCCAGATGCAGAGGCCGGGGGTATTCCTCCTTTTCTAAAAAAAGGTCCATCCAATTAGCATGGTGAGGGAGGCCATGGCTTTTTTGATTGGGGGTGCTTTTGCTTGATCTATCCACCCATCAATCCTTTATAGAGTTCTCAAGGTGCCTAGTAGATGTGTCAAGATGTTCAAGATGTAGCCATAGATTCGTAGGCGGAGGGTGAAATGACATTTGACAAAGAGGGGTAGCCCTGATTCTTGTTCTCCCTTGCATAGGAGACAAAGATGACAATTTGACCATCCACGACGTACCGCCTATCCGGTGTCCAGATTCCATCTTGTATTGCGAGGCAAGCGAAGAATTTCACCTTCGGCGATGCCCAAGCCTTCCAAACCGTGTGATCGATAGGAGAGTAGAAGATTCACTGGAATTGTGTGGAGTAAGCCGTTGCCGCCGAGTATTGGCCATTTGTGGCGTGCTTCCAAACAATCTCATCTTACGCGTGCTTCTCGAGCGGGAACTTCGAGATGGGTAACCAACGTTCAACAAATTGATGAAAGTGGGTCATGGAGAAGTTGGAGGTCATGTTGATTTTGTTGATCCAAGCTCCCTCCTTGAAGACTTGACGTTGTCATTGATTAAGAGAGAAGTCACAGTCTCGCAGATAACCGTGCATCGACCAACTTCCTGACATCGTTTCTCTAGCAAATTAACAGTGTGACAATTTCATTACTCCTTAGTTTCAAAATATAAGATGCATAAATTTTCATGAAAATCAGATGTATGTATGTTTGATCAGGAATCTGGGATAAAAATACAACCGTCAACAGTACAAAAGGAACAAAATATAAAAATGCTTTTCATGAAGGATCTAATGATAGAATATGGTACACTTTTTCCGCAAATACGCATTGTTGCGTATCTTTGCATTGATAGGTTGAGGAGAGAGTTACAAGGAGCAGCCCCACTGGACGTACGCTAGGAGGCGTCCCATGGGATGCAAGTGAGCCTGAGAGAGGGTGCTCAGCCTCAGTTCAAGTTAGTTACAATGCGGGGATAATTAGTCCTAGGCCTTTGGCACCAGCACGAGCCCACAGGCGGGCCTCGTCGCGGATAGTGCGCAGAAGATCATTGCTAGACGGCTGAACGTTGTCGAAGACCGCGGCGTTGCGGTGCTTCCACAAGGACCAAGTGACTAGGGCGATGATAGAGTTTGCACCTTTGCGAAGACTGGCAGGGGTGGCATTGGCAGTGGCAGACCACCAGGCGTAGAAGGTCGTCGAGGTGGCCGGGGGTGAAGCAGGCAGTCTACACCAAGAGAGGATTTCATGCCATGTAATTCTGGAGAAAGCACATTGGACGAGGATGTGATCGATGGTCTCGAGCTCTTGGCAGCAGAATTTGAAGAGGGGTGTGCGAGTCCATGGCGAGCACGCCGCTCGGCGGTCCATGGAGGCGAGCCATAAAAAGAACTTGGCGTTGGCGGGAGCCCAACATTGCCATGTGAGGCGCTAGAAGGGGGAGCTCGTTGATCCGGCGAAAAGGGCTTTGTAGGCCGAGCTGGCTGTATAGATGCCGTTGGTAGTCCACTTCCAGGTGATCTTGTCGGGGTCAGCGATGAGTTGCACGCGCTGGATTCGCCGCCAAAGCTCGACATATTTGACGGCAGCGGTCGGGCTCATGGAGCCATGGATGTCACGTATCCAAAGGTTATTGTGAAGGGCGTCCGAGACGAGCCACGTGCGCCGTCGTCTCCGCAGGACAAATATGCTACACTATTATTGACGTTAATGTTTTTTCCCCTAAAAACTTCGACAAACATGCGCAATTTTGACTTATAAAAAAGCTAATAGCACAGCTTATATTGTGGAACGGAGGAAGTACTCAAAGAAAAACAACACTATGCCATTTTTCTTCTACAATATAACAAAGTGTGCAGCTGCCAGCTCCCAATCTCCTACTAGTTCAAATCCTTTTTAGCCGTGTCAGAACCAACACGACGCACACACATGGGGACAGGGGTGATAGGATCTGAGTCGCCATGACTCTACGGAGTAGGCACATTCTATGGACAAGCACAAAGGCGGGAAGGAGGACAATGGGTTGCTGCAGCTACTCATATGCATGGGATGGCTACTCTGTCACCGTGACGCCAGATCGGTCACTCCATCACAAATGTACCACTAGCAAGCCGTGTACGCACGTACTCTACGTACAGCACTGTTCCACGCTTTCTTTCTGTTGCGCCCAGCCGGCCCCTGGCTGGCCTGCCTGCCTCCCCGAAAACAACAACCGGCCATTCAAATCCGCAAGCCGGCAACGTCACACACCCCCACAAGCACACCACAATCACACAATGGTGCTATCATCATTCCATCTCATCTCATCTGGTCTCGCGACGTGCAGCTGTACTGCCAAAGGACTCACTCACCCGCTACAGTCCAAGGCAGGGCCGAGAGAGAGAGAGGGACCAAAAGCCAAGCGGCCATGCAAAACAAGAGGCGAGAAAAGCAGAGGGGGCGGTACACGAGTACGTGTAAAAGCACCGGCGATAAAAGCGAAGCAGTTTTCTTTCCGGGCCCTTTTTTTTCCCAGCAGAGCAAAGCGGAGGAGAAGAAGCGACCAAAACAAACGTGGTTTGGCTTGGAGTTGGCTGGAGACGGGGAAAAGACGGGATGGATGATTGCACCGTCGCAGATGAGATGAGATTTTCGAAAACCAGCGATTCTGCGTCTGCTTAGGGGGCGGCCCGAGAGGATTGGCGGATTACTGTTTGGGAGCATATTCCCGTTCCTTGTCTAGATTTCGTGTGATGAGATGCCCTCCAGAGCATAGTGCCGCCACGAGCTGCCTGTAAAATGGCCGTCTTGTTATTGAGATTCCATGCATGCTAAAAGCAATCATGTATCATGACGATATGGCACCCTGGTGCAGTGGAAAACGAACCTTCCGCTAGAAGGATGGGGAATGCACCTTCCACCAGAAGTAACCTCGCACGGAAGAAAACCATCTCTGATCTCTCTATGTTTTTTCCTTCTCCCAACCAGGGACAATTAAATCATATCCCCACCCGGTGTCCATAATGCACCAAAAAAATCGCCCAACCAGGGCATGGATTTTGCTTTGACACGGAGAGTGGATGACAGGGGGAGATCCCCCCCCCCCCCCCCCCCCCCTTGCATGCTCGAACAATAGACGCATCCAACCAACACTTGTACTACTAGCATGGCACCGTGACAGCCAAACCCCCAACGAGCGTAGGAGGAGAGGCCGGGTATCATCGCCATCATCATCATCATCCGTTGTTTCATCCCTTTCACACTATAAATAGCTCCCCCCAATTGATTCGTTGCACATTCCCTCTCCTCTCCTCTCCTCTTCCCGTCTCTCTCTCTCTCCACCTACGCAGCTACAACAAGACAAGCCACATCTACATGCAGTACGCCCTCACGCGCCACCACCACCACTAAACCAGAGAGAGGGGCAGACAGGAAGACAGAATTGGCCTGCCAAGAAAACAAAAGAGAGATCAAACCAAGAGGAGAATTGGCAAGAAACACACACACACAGAGAGAGAGAGAGAGAGAGAGAGAGAGAGAGAGAGAGAGAGAGCAAGGCAGGAAGGGAGGGAGGGAGAGATGGGGATGCGGGTGCCCGGGTGGGTTGGCGGCCTGGTGGAGGAGAGCTTCTTCGTGGGGTGCGAGACGCACGAGAGCCGCAGGAAGAACGAGAAGAACATCTTCTGCCTCGCCTGCTGCACCAGCATCTGCCCGCACTGCGCCCCCGCCCACCGCCACCACCCACTCCTCCAGGTCCGACCCCAACCCGATTACTCTCGTTTCTGCATCCTCCGCCATGCTCTCACTCACTCAACTCACGGTTAATGTTCTCTACTTGGAGCCGTCTCGTTTCTTGGTTGATTTCTTGCTGCATGCATGCTTTTTTCGGGTACAATTGTTCCGATTTAGTTCCCTCTCCTCCTTCCGATTCGCATGTTTCTTGCAAAGCTTCTGCCGCCGATCTGCTGCTTCCTTTGTTAGCAGGCTAGAAGAGATCATGAAAGGACCGGTGTTGCATGCCTGAGTTAGTCTATCTGGTCTGGGCTTAAATTAATGGATCAATTAGCACAAGGCAGCCGCTACTAGCGCGACCAGACTAGATAGATAGGCCAAGAGGAGGTGTATCCATCTATCTATCGGCCCATCCCAATTGCTTTTTGTTTTGTCCTGTGCTGTCTTTTCAAGAGCTGTTGTTTTCCCACTTAGATTTGGCTTAAGCCCGGACGGGCGGACGGACGGACGCGTGATGCCCTATTGCTATTGGCCACCAAAATCTAGCTAGTTGTCTAGGATATAGGAGTATTATTATTGAAGCTTAGAACTCCCCTCTCGTTTTGGAATTCTATGCTAATCTCTCCTGTACTTGCTCGGGTCCTTGTCCATGTCGTCTTGCGAGTTCTTGGTCATATGGCCACTTTTTAGGGCCTTGAATTAGGATGGTGATTGCAACATGTAGTATGTAACCATCACCTCACCTAATCTGCATAAAGCAACAGCCCCATAAATCGCAACTGCCTAGTTTAATTATGGCAGCTGCAGCTGGATGGAGATTCTCTGCGAAATAATTCTACTCTACTTGATTGCTTCGGTAAACTGACGGGGTAAAAATATAATACTAGTAGAATTTGTATTTATTTTTTCAGTTTAAAAGTGGTAAAGATTGTCTTGCATGCAGTTTGCTTTGCGCCTCCTCTTGATCTCTTTTGCCTCAAGAGGAATTTTGTTGTCCTCTTCCTGCCGTTTCCCAACCCCTCTCTTTTCATCATAACTAATTTGGCCAGTTTCTGATGTGATGGAATGGAACCAGGGTCGAAAAATTTGCGTGGATTTTTTACCGCCCCTTTGGCCTTTCGCTGGAAATGGGTATAGTCCTACAATACATGGTGAATTTTCACCGCTGCATCCATGCTCCTGCACGTACTGCTTTTTCCCCTCTGTTTGCTGGAAAGGGGCCTTTCCAAACTTGTGATTGTGTTCCCCTTTTCCACCTTACCAATATACTGTAAATAATTTACCCCAACGTCACAGTCTCATTTTCCACCATCGCCGTGCAAGATTCGACGCAAAAGCGATGTTGATGGCGGTGGTAAAATTGCTCTTCTTCCAAGATGTTTTTTACCTTTCCGGGTGAACCGATCATTAGCGTCTTTTGCTTAGAATGATTGGATTGGATTACCTCATGCTTCTAGGCGATTTGCCATTTAAAGGCCGGTTTATCCAAACCGTTTTGCCATGCATGGAAGCGTATCCCTGCCTGCCCTGCCGTGCTCATGTGGTAGCGCTCTTCCGCATCTGCAAAGCAGGTGGGTGTGCATGGTAAGAAATGGGGCATCTTAGGATTGTTACCGCCGGGGCAAACAAGATTTACTGCCATATGTGCGCCGTGGTAAATGGGCTCCTTGTCTTTTTTTACCAAACAAGGCCACAATGCTGTTCCTCCCTGCGATGGGGGGGCCTCCCTTGATACTGTTCATTCAAGGCACAGTGAAGTGCAAGCCACCAAAAAGGCCTCCTTCCTTCCCCTCATCTTTTACCATTCACCACCAACCCCTCCAGCTTCGGTTTTTACCATCGTGCCCTCTAGCCCTGCCACTGATTTGGCCATACCCTGTGGTAGATGTTGTGCCCAGTAGGGGTAGTTGGTCATTGCACGCTCTGGGCTTGGGTATGGGTATGGGGGCCTCCTTGCAACCACACGGTCAAAGCGTAGTCGTCCTCCATTGATGTGTTGCCCAATGGAGGAGCATCGGCATCAGTACCGACCTTATTGCTAGTAGTAGTATAGTAGTAACTGTTTTTAATCCCGGAACTACCCTTCTCTGGCTAATCACCCGTACTCCTACTACTGCTTGCACGAATCTTAAAGCATACTAGGGCTGTTCTTCTGACCCAGTGTTTTTTCTCGTTTTTGTTGCATGCATGTAATCAGGTGCGGCGATACGTGTACAATGACGTCGTCCGCCTGGGTGACCTCGAGAAGCTCATCGACTGCTCCTATGTCCAGGTGATTAACATAATCACGCACTACATTTGTGTCATACAGTACTACTAATTTACTTGAGCTAATGCACCAATAGCGGTGTAGTACTTGGCTTGACGATGCTTCATACTGTACTAAATTAACTATATGCATGTGTGACTTAGCCCTACACGATCAACAGCGCGAAGGTTATCTTCCTGAAGCCGAGGCCTCAGTCCAGGCCATTCAAGGGATCTGGCAACGTCTGCCTCAAGTGTGACAGGATCCTTCAGGAGCCCTTCCACTTTTGCTGCCTCTCATGCAAGGTGATTAATCAACTAGAAGTACTTAAGCCGCACTAATCGCTTCCTAATTGTCCTGTCCGAGATGAAAAAAATCTTTAGTAGAACTCCATGATGAATCATCTAAGCGTGTGTGTGTGTGTGTTTGTGCAGGTGGATCATGTGGTAGAGCAGGGAGGGGACCTGTCCAACATCCTGCTGTATCGCGCCGGCGACGAGCTCCCTTTCCCGCGCTTCGAGAACCTCCACATGGGCGACGCCGACTCTGGGCAGGTCACCCCGAACTCGATCCTCGAGAACCCGCTGCACCACCGCAACGGGTACGGCGGCGGCAGCGGCGGGTCCAGCGACAATGCCGGCAACGGCAATGGGCATGGCGGCGGCGAGCCGGCGGTGGTGAAGAGGAAGAAAGGGGGAGGGTTCTTCCCCAAGATGGTGCTGTCACTGGGCAACAGGAGGAAGGGTGCACCCCACCGATCCCCCCTAGCCTGAGAATTCCCTCGTTTGCAAGCCCCACCCCACCCCAACCCCAACCCCCCCCCCCCCCCCCCCCCCCTATATATGTGTCATCATGCTGTTAATTAGTTACCGTAGCTAGCCAGTGTTAGTCCCCTATTGGTGGTCGTAGCTGGAGCATTATATTAGTAGCGGTGTGTGTGCTATAGTCCTATGGTTGTTAGCCTAGCCATGTAGAGAGGGAGAGAGAGTGTGTGTGTGTCTGGTTGGTTTGGGAGGGGCCTGATGGCATGGAGGGCCACTTGTAGGAGCCATAGCTAGGCGAGAAAGTGTTTTGGTGAGAAAGAGAAGAGAAGAGAAGAAGAGAGAAGGATGGATGGGGAAAGCGGTTCCCCCTGTTACATGGCCTAGGTAGGCACGGGTCCTTGTGCGGGGCCCATAATGCATGCACGAGGGCAGGCATGCAGGCTCCCCACAAGGGTGGCTACCAATTTTGTATTACGATGTAACAGGGGCGTCCGCACCCCCTAACTATATGTATACACCCCCCCATATATATGTGTGAATTGTTGATGTTTTTGTACATTCATTGTGTTGTGCTCCCCCCCACAGTATGTCTCAAGCTAGTGCCTTATTTGAATTACAAACAGATGGTCTTGGCTTGTTGAGTTTGAGAGCTGTTTGTTGCTGGTATGGTGTGCTATCATGCATGGTATGGTATGCATGCATGCACGGCTATTTATCGCAGGACTGTTGGTTGCTTTATTTCGGGCGGCATGTGATGCACACACCCTCCAGCTCCAGTCCAAACTCTTCAGTTAAGGTACTAGCGGGAAATGAGTGTCCTGCGGAATTGTGTTTGATTTGTTTCTACTGTCATTGTGCTTTGCTTGCCACTTTAAAGAGAGCGAGCGAGGGAGAGAGAGAGAGTTGGCCCCGTCTAGTCCCATGTCGCCTACTCCTATCAGCCCTGCCTTGTCGCGACTAGCTCCGTCTAGGTCGGCCACACGCGCTGTTTGGTTGGTTACATTAGCAAAAGAAATACGTACATGTTTGCCATCCCAAAGAAAATGAAATTTGGCAAGCTGGGCTATGCAGGGAGCCATCAGCCGGCAACTCCCCACGTATTCCGAGGCGATCCAAACACACCATCGGGGAACGCGGGCCCTGTCGGCGCGATCCACAGGATCACAGCCAAAACACCGGACAAAATCTCATAAATTATTGCCCGAGGGACCACCCATTGACTCTTGTCGCTGGCTGCTGTTCGCCGCGGAAAATCGATCTATCTCACGCTGCTATGCCTCCGTGGCAAGATTTCGTGTTTTTGACCCTTTTTCATACAAATTCAGGATCTAACCCTAAATTTTTTGGGATTTGACCCTTTTCCTTACCGCCAGGACCTCTGGCGGTAGGGTTATACAGCCTACTGCCAGGGTCCCTGGCGGCAGGCTACTAATCCACATCAGCACGGGGGAACGACCGTCGTCCCCTTCCGTCGCACCCTACCGCCAGGCACCCTGGCGGTAGGGTCCGGGCAGTTATTTAACGCGAGACCCCGTGCCCCTGCCCATCTCCCCCCCCCCCCCCCCCCCCCCCCCCCCCGTCGGCAGTTTCCATTCTTTCTCCCCCAAGTCGCCCCTCTCTCCCTCTCTCATCTCATCCACTCCCCCCTCGGATCTTCACCGATTCTTCGCCGTTTTGGCGGATCGAGATGGCCCCGAAGAGAGAAACGTAAGCTCCTCCGATCCCTCCAATTAGTTTTTGCAAACTTGCTTCCGATTCGACGCATTTTTTGCTTGAAATCCCTCATTTTTTTGAACTTAGATTGGATTTTTTTTTTCATCTAAGATGGTTTTTGCTTGATTGTAGTTCTAGTTCTTAGTTCTTTACTAAGTAGTGGTAATGAATATGAACTCTAATCAATAGTTCATATGTTAGTGTGAAGATGAACCCTAGTTCATAATTCTTTTCGTTAAAAAAATTATGATGTAATGCATCCGGGAGGAATTGATTGTAGTTTGATGATGCATGTTGATATGATGATATGAAGATGTTGGAGGATTTTTTTTGTTTACAAATATGATGATATGATGCATGTTGGAGGATTTTTTTTGTTTAAAAATATGATGATATGATGCATGTTGGAGTAATGATGCATGTTGATATGATGATATGAAGATGTTGTTTGGAGATAATACATTGAAGATGATTGTTGGAGGATTTTTTTTGTTTAAAAATATGATGATATGATGCATGTTGGAGTAATGATGCATGTTGATATGATGATATGAAGATGTTTGGAGATAATACATTGAAGATGATTGTTGGAGGATTTTTTTTGTGATATGATGCATGTTGGAGGATTTTTTTTATAGTAATGTTGATATGATTTGATCCATCATGTGTAGTAGATGTTGTTGGAGGATTTTTTTTTGTGATATGATGCATGGTAATATGATTTTGATATGATGCATGTTTATCTATGCTTATGCTTATGATGTTTTTGTTTATGAAATTTTATTAAGGCGGCCACCTCTTGCGAACAACAACGGCCCACGGTACTCCATACTTGACTACACATTCGACAAGGGTCATCGTGCCCGTTTCATAGAGAACGGGGAGGTAAGTAATATGAATGAAATATTAATCAAAGTTTTCGGATTGATGAAAATAATTTCCTAACTTTTGGCGTTCACTTTTTGACAGATGCTCCAGCCACTGCGCATGAGGGGTCACGGGGTTCATGGGCATATGGACTACGACGAGCGCTACACGCCGTTCTTTAAGAGAGCCCGGCTATTGAGTTTCGTGTTGCAGTTCAAGTGTCAGCCGCCGACGCTTGTCCACGCAGCTCTGACAACTCTGATTGACCGGTGGCGACCGTAGACCCATTCTTTCCATCTCCCATGCGGGGAGATGACGGTGACCCTCGAGGATTGGTCGATGATTACTGCCATGCCGCTCAAGGGTCATGCACTGACCGGGCGACTGGAGAGGACCAACTGGCAGGAGAGGGTTACCACTCTCATCGGCGGCTGCCCCGAGGCTAAGGGTAACCGTACATCCAGTGTGTCGTTGTCCTGGCTCTCGGAGCACCGGAAGCCATGCCCCAAAGACGCCGATGAAACGACTGTGGAGTGGTACGCGAGGGCCTACCTGTGGTATCTTCTCACGGAGGTCGTATTTCCAGACGCATCCGGGAACTCTGCCAACTGGTCCTTCCGTTCTTCCTAGCCGAATGGGATGGAGGGTACAGTTGGGGGACTGCATCTCTCGCCTATCTATACCGTTCAGTAAGAGAGTATCTAATTGCCTACCTACGAAAGTATGTCCATGACATTTTGTTATATCTGATCCTCATTTGATTTTTTGCAGCTTGACAATGCAACGCAGAGGACGGGAGACAAGTCCAATATGGGTGGCTTTGTCTGGGCCTTCTCCGTTTGGATGTGGGAGCGGCTGCCGGTGGGGCGTCCTGAGAAGCTGCTAAGACACCTCACCGTAGCTTACGAGTGGGATGTTGTCAAACTCTACACGGGCCTAAACAAGACTTCGTACAAGACCTACACCAACGAGTTGGACGCTTTGACGCATTGGCAGGAATATGAACTTGCTAAACACATTTCTCTTTGATTCCACTTTTGACCGAGAGTGGCAACTTACCACCGTATATGTAATAGGTAAACTGGTGGCCGTATCATGACCGAGAGTGGGACTTTGATCTGAACATGGTGTGCAATGAGGACCGTGGTCTCTGGCGGTGCATCGTGCCCATGATCTGTGTGTACGCCGTCGAGTGGCACTTGCCACAACGTGTGGCCACGCAGTTTGGGATTTTTCAACATACCCCACCGGGCCAGCCCACCGATACCGGAGGCCACGCGCTCCACTTGTGAGTGTCCGCGCTTGTTCTTCGTGCCCATGAATTCATTGCGTTCGACTTTGTTATGATGTTTCTTGTTGCTAATGCCTTGCAGGATGAGCCGACAGAAGAATCAGTCGATCACAGACTGGGGAGAGCATCATAAAAATCATGTGACGGAGTGGAACCGACGGAGGTACCGGAAAGACGGGGAGAGGAGGGTGACTGTGGCACCCCGGTCAGAGAAACCGGAACGCCCCATATTCCAGCCTAGAGATCGAGGAGAATTCTCTGGAATACGACACTGCTTGACATAGAACAAATCAGCTCTTATTACAAGAATAAATACAAAGGTCTGATGTTACAAAGGTTCACATCAACATGGCCACACTATGCCTGCGATACTACACTTGCTCTATGCTAGCAGCAGAACAACTCGAAGCAGCGGAACAACGACGAAGGTGGTGAACTCCACTCTGCAGGGACTCTGGCTGGGACACGATCTAGCTCGCACGAATGGAAACCACGATAAGCAATCAAGCAATCACGGCATCACCTGCAATCTGGCATGACACGCCAGGTCAGTACATTGAATGTACTTGCAAGCTCACAACAACCAAAAACATCAAGGCAAGACAACAACATAGCATTAAGCAGGTTAATTAAATTAACAGCTACCATGATACAACATCAACTACTAAGCATGATATGAAACTACTATAGTACTGATAAATCACCATCTCAGATCTCCATAACCATATCTCTCTTGGCTAACCCGCCAAGCAATATACCATCTCGATCACCTCGGGATCAAAACCAAACGGTGATCATTCACGGATCACAAACGGACCAACCTCGTGGTCTTGGATCGGTTACCTTGTAACCAAACGGTGATCTTTCCGGTGATCACAACCATGACCAACACTTGGTCTCAAACGGTGATCTTTCTGGCGATCACTACCATGACCAACACTTGGTCTCAACATCATCAACATCCTGCCAATATGTACTGCTCAAAATATCAACATATAAATCACCTATAAGTCATTCCGTCATGTGAGTGTTGATTGAACGGTGTGACCTAGTACGAACCCATGCCCATGCCCATGACCGAGGACTCGGCTATCAATAGTTTAAACAAACACACTCTGCAGAGGTAGCACACTGTACCCACACCACGGAACCCATGGCCTCGCACTCCCATTCAGGTGGACCAATGGCGTTCTGACAAAACCGATCTACTGTCATGACACTCTCCTGGCCACTCCGAATCACTCCCCACTGGGCTAGTCCTGGGTGGCCCCGTGTCTACCAAAGACACCAACGGCCACTGTCGTGGCCAAAACAATAAACAATCCCAAACGGGGACATGTGCACATAACAATAACAATGGGCACACAAGGCTTATGTCCGCCTACCAGATCAGGGTAGCGCGCACCCATAACCTTCCCTCGTTGGAGGCATCGGCAAAAGACACGGCAATAGCATCGCAGTAGGGCCTTCCCATAAAGGCAAATGTGGTTGCACTGGAGAAAGTCCGGTTCGGTGGCACCTGACCAACTTAATGACGAATTTTATCCCCAAAAATAGAATTGTGATAACTGATACTCCGATATCAACTATCAAACTATAATCCAAGTCATAGCAATATCCAACAAATAATCTGAGCATAATATCCTCATATCAAAATACTCCAAAGATAGCATAATATTTCTATCATGATGAATCTGAAAACAATAACTCTACTACTCCAATAACCAGAACAAAGCTATCCAGCTAAGATCCACACGTAAGCATCATCTCCGAAATTAATACTCCAAGAAATAGAACATCAACTAGCATCATGAAAATAATCATACTAACCACTAATAATCCAAAGGTAGCATGACATCCAAAGTAATACTCCAAAATATACTAATAGATATTAACCATAATATCAACCACTAATACTCCAATGGCAACATGATTACTCATCAATTGCAAACTTAACTCCTAGTAATCCAAACAATAGCATGGCATCAACAAGATCAAAATAATACTCCGAGAAAATGCCATGCACAGATCACAAGTAGCTAAAACAATATTTTAAACAAGTTAAAATAAGTTAAACTGGGTCACTGCATTATAGTGATGCAAATGGAGGGTGTGGCTTGCCTGGGGTGGAAGAAATCGCCGGAAGAAAGTGTGAGAAACTCGCGGAACGAATCGCCGGAAAACGTTCTCTCTCGGAGGGGACTGAATAAGGGCAAGGGCATAAAGGTCATTTCCAGAATATTAATACATGGTGAAAATGGTTCCATCAGAACGGGCTCGACGAAATGAAGAAGTGGGCTTTGGAATCACCTGATTTGGAGCTATTGGTAAAAAAGATATAGCTGTTTTTCTGCCAAGGACCTATCTGTAATAAAAATCATCACAAACAGGCCCTTAACAGAAAACAGAATGTGCACTCTAAGAAATACGCTTTTGGTGGATGAAAGCATACACGGCAAAAGCCCGTGTCCACTTATCCACACCAGCAGGGGCGGGGCCTATGCGTGTGTGGCTGACGCGCGGGGCCTGAGGCCAGCTGGCAGGAGGGGGCGTCGTCTCCTTCTTCTCCTCGCGCTCGCCCGATGGAACAAAGCAGGAGCTTGTCACCGGCGATCGTCCCGGCTCTCTGGACCATCCCCATCGACGCTGCGCACACCGGCGAGTTCAGGGATCACGGAGAGGTAGATGACGCCGGCGAGCAGAGGAAGAATCCGAGCACCATTAAAACATGTCGGGGCACTGTGCTCCCGTGGGTGTTCGGCGGCGAGAGTCGGTGAGTGTCGGTGAGGAAACGGACAGAGGGGGAGAGGGGTCCAGGGGAACGGCGACAACGCGGGCCAGCTGCTGGACACACTCACTCGTGCGAAGGCGACAAGAGGAGGAGGGGGTCCAGCACAAACAGCCACTAGACGCGGCCACTGCACACATAGCGCGTGCACAGGCACGCCATTGTCGTGGTCACCGCATGCATTGGCATGTAGCAGGGGAGATGGGATGGAACTTGTTGTCTACGGGTAAGTTCATCCAGGGTAGGTCTCAACTACAGTGGTAGTTTGGTTAAAAGCGCTTTGGTTAAATGGTAATCAACTTCTGAATTTTACTGCAGTAAACTTGAACGAGAACTGTTGATCAACAGGAAAGGAACTGGAGCCAGAGAGTTTGTCTGCGAGGTTTAGGGTAAGAAGGACTTTCATCCTGGTAACTTTGAGGAGAAATGGACCAAGAATTAATATAGTTGCTTCATAACTGCATTTTTGGTCCAGAAATGAAGATAATAATGATGCTCTCACATAGAGTAGCAACTTGGGCTAAGATTGGGTAAAGCTTGATTATTTGGACATATGAAGATGCTGTAAAAAGCTCATGCCAAATGGACAAGGCAAAATGGCACTTGCTTCACAAACATCCTTTCTGTCCAGAAACTTGAAATAATTTTGGTGGTCAAATGTCTCATAGAAATGATGCCAAATTGGGTGGAGAGATGTTTTATGGGTATAAGAATGATTTGGTATTTTATCAGGATTTTTGAAGCAATATAAAATACACTTGCTTCACAACCTGAAAATATTGCCAGAATCAAAGATTTGCTCCTGTGCTCACATAGATGATTGGATGGGGCTGCAAATGGGCGGAGGGGGTTTAATATGAGCACATTAAGGAGGGTGCAAAATCTCAACTCATTTGGATACTCCTGGCTAGTACTTCCTTCACAAAGCCTTCTGTCTGACAGAAACTTTGAAAATTCACCGAGGAAGATTGGCTAGGCAAATAAAGTTGAACTTGTGCATGGGGCAATTATTTGGACATATAATCATGCCCAAAAAGGTATAAATGACACTTCCTTCACAAAGTGCCATTCAGGGCAGAATAGAAAAAGAAATATTAGGGAATTATTTTTGAACTGGCCAAGGAAATGTTTGCGCATATTTGAGCTATATATGACCCAAAGGAATTATGAGAATTATTTGGGGATTTTTGGATGGACAGAAATATAGGTTGCTTCACAACCTAGGGCAGATAGGGTTATTCCTTTAATGAAAAAGGAATTTTCCCTAAAAAAAGAGTTTAGGGTTTGGTCAAGAAGTGAAGTGACATGATCTTGGCAAGGTTTTGAGAATGATGAACCACTTGGGAGGGGAAATGAGGATGATTTCCCAGGTGGCAAGGCCACGGAACCACTCCAAAAATAAAAATAGAGCAAAAACAAAATAAATCAAAAGAAAAAGAAAAGGGCCAAAAACCAGGCCGCTACAAACCTTCCCCCCTTAAAGAAATCTCGTCCTCGAGATTTGGTTGCTCAGGGAACAAGTATGACTTGAGGACACCGTTTCCAACTCAGGTATCCTTTTTCCTTTATTTATTGTTCCCACAAGAATTTTAGATGATCAACTTACCTTGCTCTAGGGTGGTTTGCATCACCTTTCCACAAATTCTGACGGGTTTTTGCTCACATACCAAATCCTTTTGCTGACACAAATTTTCTCATATCTGCGGTGATATCCAATGGACCTGAGCATAATTTTTTTTGTGTGGTCATGAAAACCTTTTTACTTCTACCATGGGGTTGCTTCAAATAAATGCATGTCTTCTAGGTTCCATAAATGCTGAGAATCATGGCCATCTTCTGACGGGATCTGACTGCTCATAGGTGGCACTGATTTATCTTGATTTATTTTCTTTGGCTCGAGCATGAGATATGTACCAAAGATTTGACTACCTTCTGTCGTGAGCAATATAATGGTGTATGGAGTTATAGCTGTGTCATACCTCAATTATTTACATCTTGAGATTGGCCCGACAGGGGGCTGACGGACAAATGCTTTTCCTGACAAACTGACCATGTACTAGATTTCGTCGGTGAGTATACCGGGTCTGAGCTGATTGTTCGGCTTTTGATTTTTCTCATGAGGTTGATATACCCATATGTGGTAATAGGCTGTGATATGCTTTAATACTGCCGCTGAGGTCAGACTGCTGAGGTTGCCACGGAATCTTGGATCGGACAGAACAGACTTGGATATTCCACACTAACCATGTCAAGCGGGTCACCGGGATATGAAAAATCCTTGAAAATAGAGTAGGCCGCTGAGAGTATGCCGTTGTGGATCCATATGGAATTATGGCCTCCAACTGATTTGGGTATCCGGACCTTGATGGTCGTGCAAAAATCATCATACCCTTGCTGTCAGTCTCATCCTTTTTACGGTCATGATTTTCTTTGTCAGGATACCTTACCGAAATAACTTGGCCACACTTGTCCTTGATTCTTCGTATGACCATGGATGTGATTAGTGCAATATTTTTGGCATTATTCCTTGTGCTTGTTTTCTGACCTAGGTCCGCACATATATCACATATACCTGGGGTTTGTAGCTGTACGGAGCTCATTGCTGAGGCCAATCATACAAGAAGGTGACAAGATTTTATAATATCTCCTTGTCAGTTGCGGGAATAATGACCTTGATGACCATTGTAAGACTGTGGATTCTGTGATGTCATCTCCAGATCTTGTCGATCCTTGTAATTCATGATATGTATTTCTGCTCATCTTTATTTTCCTTTGCCTGGCTCGCGAGGTTGTGGGATACTTACTTTGCTTAGGTATATCTGTTGGATCTTTGTCGCATCTCGTATGAGTTACTGATATGACTGGGGATGCATGCTCACCATATATCAGAAGGATATGCCATCGAACACTCGATCCTTGCGATAGGCATATGTTTTGACTGAATTTTACCTCTAACAAAATTATTGCAAGTCTGGTCCTTGAACTGGACTGCCATACATTTGCAACTCATCATATAATCTCTAAGGATGGTGCAATATTGTGGTACTGACGCAGACTGAATGGCTTACGAGAGAAACCATCCAAGTAGCTTGCTGAGGAAGACTTGTTAACTTCTGCTCAAATCTTTTGTTTGGGTATTGTGCAGAAGAAGGCTCTATAGCTTACACATGAAGCTTGGTCTGATTATTGTGCTGGAGAAGCCTGAGTTCCGTGCTTGAGAAGCTTCTCCTCGGGTTTGCTTATTGAGAAAAAATCATTTCTGTATTTCAGAAGCTTTTACCGAGGTATCTTGCTGAGAAAGACAGGGTATCGTGGGTCAGAAATTGTTCACATATCATGCTGAGGAAAATTGAGGAGCCTTGCATCATAAATTTCTTCCGATAGTGTGTGGAAGAATACTGGATTTCTTATATCCAGAACTTCATACTGATATGCAAACTAAAATCCAGACACACACCCATAATATTCTGAGGTTGATTATTTGCATGAGAAAAATGGTTGACTGTCTTCCTTGAGCATATCACATTCTGGATTTATTTCGGATGATAACATATTTCAAGCATCATGCATTGTTGAGCCAAAACTTTGTATATGACCCATACCTCTGTCTGAAAATATACCGTTGGTCTTGCAACTGACTTGTCTTTCTGCTGGCTGGATCATAACTGCTGTGAGGATTTTGCACTGACGTAGACTCGATGTTGATAGTCAATCCAATACACCATTGGTATTCTAAGCAGATATTAATGCTATAATGCAGTTGACTGGGTAGACCTGAATGTTTAGCTGAGCTTTCTCCAAATATTTGAAATCCTTATTACTTCTTCGAGTCCGGTGTTGGTGAATGAGCAACTCTTTATAGGGAAAAAATAATGTAACACTGGGGCCCAAAAAGAAAGAAGCAAAAGAAAACTCAACTAAACAAAAGCACACAACAACAATCAATTCACACACAATCACTATCACATATTACTGCTAGTCACACAATATGCATGCCTACTTAAGAACACAAATCTCGCGGGATCTCCAGTTCTACGATCTAGCATGCTGTGACGATGTGCACAAGGATGAATAAATGTGTGGAAGAGTTGGTGTAAACAACGCTACACCAAGTGCTAGTTTAGCCAGGTGGCAACCTGAACTAGCTCGGAGGTGAGGACGTACTCTGTAACCATGTAGTGGTACACAAAGGTCGCAACCACATTATTATCAAGCGGACGGAAAAAGATCCGTACTCGTCCAAGAAATAGGATTGCGGGGAAAAACTGAGGCTGCTGACATTGCCCTTTCTTGATAACTAAGATCATTCAGGGTTGCCAACATGACAAAATAAAAGAACAATCCAGGATAGAAGCATTTCTATCACCGAAATGATAGACGGGACTGAAAGAAAGACATCGGCACGATACCTGAGCACCATTTTTGCAAACAGTATCGGGATCACTTGGCATCACTCTGCTGGGACAGAAATGACACCAAACACCGAAAAAAAGGAACTTGGAGAAATGCAAAGGTTGAGCTGTAGTGGATCCGAACCGATGCCATCTACACTCACCAGATAAACCGTTAGCAAATATGCATGCTATGCAACAAACAAATGCGGCAACCAAATGCAATCATCAAGCCACACTCTATACTATCGATTTCTACCGGTTTCTACTGCTCGCGCTGACTAGGGCGTCCTATAGCCAGACCTGCTCTGATAGCAAGCCTGTGGCACCCTGGATCAGAGAAACTGGAACGCCCAATATTCCATCCTAGAGATCAAGGAGAAGTCTCTAGAATACGACACTGCTTGACATAGAACAAATCAGCTCTTATTACAAGAATAAATACAAAGGTGAAAGGATCAATATAGTTGACTAGGGGGGGTGAATAGGCAACTAACAATTTTTAGCTTTTATTTACCAAATTAAACTTTGCATCAAAGTAGGTTGTCTAGATATGCAACTAGGTGAGCAACCTATATGATGCAACAACAACAAGTACACAGGCAAGCAAAGGATACAACACAAATAAGCTTGAACAAGTAAAGGCACGAGATAACCAAGAGTGGAGCCGGTGAAGACGAGGATGTGTTGCCGAAGTTCCTTCTTTTGAGGGGAAGTACGTCTCTGTTAGGGCGGCGTGGAGGCACAATGCTCCCCAAGAAGCCACTAGGGCCACCGTATTCTCCTCACGCCCTCACACAATGCGAGATGTCGTGATTCCACTATTGGTGCCCTTGAAGGCGGCGACCGAACCTTTACAAACAAGGTTGCGGCAATTTCCACAACTTAATTGGAGGCTCCCAACGACACCACGAAGCTTCACCACAATGGACTATGGCTCCGCAGTGACCTCAACCGTCTAGGGTGCTCAAACACCCAAGAGTAACAAGATCCGCTAGGGATTAGTGGGGGGAATCAAATTTCTCTTGGTGGAAGTGTAGATCGGGGCCTTCTCAACCAATCCCGAGCAAATCAACAAGTTTGATTGGCTAGGGAGAGAGATCGGGCGAAAATGGAGCTTGGAGCAACAATGGAGCTTTTGGGGTGGAAGAGGTGGTCAACTAGAGGATGAAGACACCCCTTATATAGTGGAGAGACAAATCCAACCGTTATCCACTTACTCAGCCCGCGACCTGTGGTACTACCGCTCTAGACAAGCGGTACTACCGCAGGGGCTCACGGTACTACCGCGGCGGACCGCGGTACTACCGCTGCTACGGCAGGAGCTAGTCCAAGCCTGAGCCGCAAAGGCTGAGGGCGGTACTGCCGCTGACGTGGTACTACCACTCCCCCTTGTGGTACTACCGCAAGGCCGGATTGTACAAGCCTGGGAAGGGCGCGGATGAATAAAAATACATCCGTGCCTACTTCCGCTGAAAATCAAACAGTGCAAAAATCCGACACGGTACTAATGCACCTAGCGGGCGGTACTACCGCGCAGGGAGCGAATGTAAAAAATTACATCCGCCCCTACTTCCGCTCATGTTGCTGTGCCAGACCAGGACTCAAGGTACTACCGCGCACATGGGGCGGTACTACCGCGTAGTGCACGGATGTATAAAATTACATCCGCCCCTACAGCCGCACGAGCGGCTGAGTCCGGTCTGAGGCCATAGTAATACAGCTCCTTAGGAGCGGTACTACCATGGGCACCTACGGTATTACAACAAGGGCGTGAGGTACTACCGCGGGGGCCTGCGGTACTACCGCTCCTAAGAGTAGTACTACTGCATGCCTCAGAACAGCAACACTAGGAATCCTTCTCTTTGCAAATAAGAAGAAAACGGAGGATGCTCCAAAGTGCAAGGGAAAGGAGGTGCAAAGGGAGTAAACGTGTAAGTGATGATTCCACCCGAACCTTTCCAACATGGACCCCCTCTTAATAGTACGGCTTTCCTACGACTCAAATCCACCAAAAAGAAACGTAGAAAAACGCCGTCTTCAATAGTCTTCGAGGGGCACCAAACCGTCTTGTGCCTAGTGACGAAGCATCTGAAATACTCAAGGCACACGATTAGTACGCAAAAGCATTGTCATCAATCACCAAAATACCTTAGGGATAAATATGCCCTTACAATCTCCCCCTTTTAGTGGATTGATGACAATACGGGATTTGCACAAGGGGAAATAATATAGAACATAAGCAAACCCCACATCTCTAAAATATAGACGAGCTCCCCCTAGATGCGTGCTATCTAGATAAGTGCTTTCGACTGCACGACACATATACTAGGATCAACACCCCCCTATATTTTATAGACAATGCATATCTTGCAACAATAAGGCTAACACTAAACAAGATAGTAAATGTGAGCATAACATAAGTAGCACAATATATCATAAGCTCAATAAGGTACGATAGAGTGCATATGTCTTACACCATATGATAGACCAAGTCTCATGAGCAAACTAAACCAAAGCAAGCAAGGTTCAACGGAACAAACACGAGCAAAGCAAACACAAGCACGACACAAGAAGGACAACACAAGACTCGCAAATCCCTACACTCTCTCCCCCTTTGGCATCGAGACGCCAAAAAGGCAGAGAGGACACCTACAACACAAGTGGTCGCTCAAGCAGAGTAATCAGTCGCATGCTCCTCGTCAGACTCTGCACGGGAAGTGGTGTTAACCCACTGATTCTTGACACAGAGCCTGATGGACTCATGTCGAATCCAACCAGGGGCTTCAAAATCATCCTAAGGGTAGAGCTTCTCCCAAGTTGTCGAGATCAAATGAAACAGATAAGGTCTATAGGGGACCTTGCGGTTGAAGACCGCAAACCGAAGCTCACACCACATGATTTGTGAGACATCAAGTGGTGGCGACTGAGAGTTGCGCGCTTCCTCACACAGGAGCAGCATGTCCACAAGATAAGCATGCACCTTGTCCTTGTCACCAATGCGTGGGAGGAGAGAGTTGCGGAAGATCCGGTATATGATGTCAAGGAAGGAGTCGAGTACCCAAGATGACTTGCCACTGGAGAGCTTCTTCTCGACGAGGAAGGGCTGAAGCTTGTTCTTGTTGGCTGACTCGGGATTGGCATGAGGACGAACACCTTGGGGTGTGGCGAACCCCTCATCTTGAACACCAAGAAAAGTCATGGACTCCTTCCACGTAGCAGTCAGCTGCCGACCATTGGTCATCCAAGTCATAGTACGGTCCTCATTAGGATGAAAGTACACTGAGGCGAAGAACTGAGCAACAATCTTAGGATCAAAGTCTTTGTGAGAAGAGATGATGTGCTCAATGCCAAATTGCTCCACAAGATCCAAAGCCTCACCAAAGTAGTCCCGGTATTTCTCTTCCCTCATATGATGCATGTCAATCCAGTGCACATCCACATAGATGTTTCGCTTGGCCTTGATCACATCCAGATAATTGAGATTCTGCTGCTTGGTCCAGAACATGTCATTCCCTCAAAAGTTGGCACGAGGATTCACATAGGGATTGATCTTCCTTCGAGAGATGAACTCAGCAAGTGGCATCTCATCCATGCCCATGATGGGTTCGTTGTCCTTGGTGGCAGTGGTCTTGGTCCTACGTTGGGGGGCACTGAAGCCCTCTGGAGCTTCATCTTGATTTCGCAGACGCTTGGAGCCCGTGTCACGGCTTGGATTGGAATGGCAAGTAGAGGCACCAGAGCCACCACCTAAGACATAAAACACAAAAACACACACAAAACGCGAGAAGGATCAATGCAAAGAACTCAACAAAGCAGAGAAACAAGTAGAAATCGCACTGGATAATTGCCACATGAGAGGTTTGATAACAACGGTAACACTGCTTGGTCGCGCGGTACTAAAATTTTAGTGCTGCTCCAAGTCACCGTAGTACCGCGCCGGCGGTAGTACCGCGTTGGAGGTGTGGTAGTACCACACGGTGTCAGATCTGAAACTGCCAATGGATCTGACTACTACCGCGACAACAAAGCGGTACTATGGTCGATCAAATCTACCATGGGGCAACATATCAAGTACTATCTCTACGCATTACTACTCTCCTACACCCTACTCTTGCAAAGATTTAGCCTAAAATCTCAAGAACCACATGCATCTCCCCAAAAATCTAGAAGCAAAAGAACGAACCAACAAGAGAGGGATTTGGGGAGAAACCTTGGTCCATGGCAAGAGGACGTGGTGGGGAACAATCCCACCGGTCGGAATCCGAGGAGAGCGGCTGGAGACGGAGATCCGGCGAGGGCCTCCGGTGCCGTCCTTGGGCAGGAGAGAGAGAGGCGGCGTGGGGAGAAAGAGTGAATGGGTATGGGGGAGTTAGAACTCCCCCTGCCTGCTCTTAACCCCCACGCGCTCGCTACTCCGCGGTAGTACCGCGCGTCCTTGCGGTAGTACCGCCCGGGTGGAAGTACCGTGCCCTGGGTGGTAGTACTGGTCCACCAGCGGCAGTAAAAAATTACTGCTGTGCTGGTTGCGATAGTAACGTGTCCTTGCGGTAGTACTGTGGCAGGCCACGGTAGAACCATGAACCTAAGAGAATGCAGTTTCAACCAAAGGGAAAAACACCTTTGCACGGAACCTTCAAGTGAACGAACACACCAACGAGCTAACAAATGAGACACCACCAGCACAAGCTCGGCACGAAGAGAGAAAATCAAGAGACAACAAGGACCAAAAATGAGACACAACCTCTCCAAGGAGAGGGTGATGGCCGGAGCCACCTATGTTTGAGTCGATTGGTATGGCACCACAAGGAATTATCCTTGGGCCCATGACCAAAACTCGTCTTTGAAGCACAAGTACCATAAAAAATGGCTAATGTGAAAGAGTTGATCAATTTATGCATAATGGGGGGAGGGAGAGTTCATTGAGAGAACAACACTCCCCCTATGTCCATGCCTACACCTAAACTAGACAACAAGTTGAGTGTGGTGGGGGTGTGCAAGGGTTCAAGTCACATTGCTCGAATCAATGATATTTAGCTCATGCCTTAACTCGCGAAATCTTGCTTCTTCCAAGGGCTTCATGAAAATATCTGCAAGGTTATCATGAGTGTTGGCATAGCTGAGCTCGATCTCCCCTCACCTAATATGATCCCGGATGAAGTGATACTGAATATCAATATGCTTTGTCTTGAAGTGTTGCACCGGGTTGAGAGAAATCTTGATGGCACTTTCATTGTCACACCAAAGAGGCACTTTGTCACAAATGACACCGTAATCCTTTAAAGTTTGCCTCATCCATAAGAGTTGTGCACAAAAACTACTGGCCGCCACATACTCCGCTTCGGTGGACGAGAGAGACACACAACTTTGCTTCTTGGAAGACCAACTCACCAAAGAGCAACCAAGAAATTGGCACCCTTCGTAAGTGGACTTCCTATCCACTTTGTCTCCCGCCCAATCGGAATCCGAATATCCTTCAAGCTTGAAGTTTGCTCCTCTTGGATACCATAAGCCAAAGTTTGGGGTATGAGCCAAATATCGAAAGATTCGCTTGACCGCCACAAAGTGGCTTTCCTTAGGTGCGGCTTGAAACCATGCACAAATTCCCACACTCAACATGATATCCGGTCTAGATGCACAAAGGTAAAGCAAGGATCCAATCATGGAGCGATATATCTTTTGATCCACCACTTTACCATTGGGATCAATGTCAAGTTGGCACTTGGTGGGCATTGGGGTGGAAGCCGGCTTGACATCACTTAGCTTGAATCTCTTTAGCATGTCCTGAGTGTATTTGGTTTGGTTGATGAAGGTTCCTTCTCTTCTTTGTTTGACTTCGAACCCGAGGAAGAACTTCAACTCTCCCATCGACGACATCTTGAACTTAGAGGTCATGAGTGCGGCAAATTCCTCATTGAAAGCTTTGTTAGGGGAACCAAATATAATATCATCAACGTATAGTTGGCACACAAACAACTCCCCTTTGACCTTATTAGTAAAAAGAGTGGGATCGATTTGCCCAACTTCAAATCCACGATCTTGCAACAACTTGGTAAGGTGGTCATACCACGCACCTGGGGCTTGCTTAAGGCCATAGAGTGCCTTATCGAGTTGATACACATGATTGAGGAAGTAGGGATCCTCAAACCCGGGGGGTTGCTTGACATAAACCAACTCATTAATAGGACCATTAAGAAAAGCACTCTTCACATCCATTTGTTGTAACTTAAAGTTGTGATGGTAAGCATAAGCAATCAACAAACTAATGGATTCAAGGCGAGCAACGGGAGCAAAGGTTTCACCGTAGTCGATACCCTCGACTTGGGAGTAGCCTTGTGCTACCAATCTTGCCTTGTTGCGAACGATGGTCCCATGAGCATCTTGCTTGTTCTTGAATATCCACTTGGTTTCAATGACATTGTGGTCCCCGATGGCCTTGGCACGAATCTCCACACCTTGTTGTACTCGGAGTTGTTGAGTTCTTCATGCATGGCATGGACCCAATCCGGATCTTCGAGCGCCTCATAGACCTTTTGAGGTTCAACACAAGAGACAAACGCGTGATGTTCACAATAGTTTGCTAATTGTCTACGAGTGCTTACCCCTTTCATTAGGCTTCCAACCACATTTTCCATGAGATAACCTTTGGTAGTGAGCTTGCAAGCAATCTTCACGGCACGACGCTATAATTCCTCCTCGGATGTGAAAAGAGAAGGGGTAACTTGATCATCTTGAGCGCCGTCTTGAGCATGTTCTTGATCTTGAGCTTGCTCTTGATCTTGAACTTGCTCAAAGGGGAGAACTTGACCTTGGGCATCATTTGGTGGTTCACCACCATCTTGAGGTTAATCTTGCCCTTGATCTTGTTCATAATGTTGAGGGCCTTCACTTTGTTCTTCGGAAGCATGTGGGTCTTGGGTTGGTGATGGCTCCACTTGAGTGGAGCATTGTCCTTCTCCTTCGGCCACAAGAGGTTCCTCAATGGGTAGGATATGACCCACACCCATTCTTCTTATGGCTTGGGGAGGAATTTGATCACCTACATCACAAGTACCACTTTGCTCCACTTGGGAGCCGTTATTTTCGTCAAACTCCGCATCACACGTCTCCTCAATGAGTCTGGTGGACTTGTTGAGAACACGGTAAGCATGAGAGTTTGTAGCATAACCAACAAATATGCCCTCATAAGCTCTAGCCTCAAATTTAGACAAACGAACACCTTTCTTGAGAATGAAACACTTACACCCAAACACCCGGAAGTACTTGAGGTTGGGCTTGTTACCGGTAAGTATTTCATAAGGATTCTTGTTCAAGCCTTTGCGGAGATAGAGCCGATTGGATGCATGACATGCTGTGTTGATGGCTTCAGCCCAAAAGTTGTATGGAGACTTGAACTCTGCCATCATGGTCCTTGCCGCATCCATCAATGTCCGGTTCTTCCTCTCCGCGACACCATTTTGTTGAGGGGTATATGGTGCAGAATATTGATGCTTGATCCCCTCATCACTAAGAAACTCATCCAAGGTGTAGTTCTTGAACTCGGTGCCGTTGTCACTTCTTATTGTCAAGATCTTTGCATCATGTTGACGTTGAGCTTCATTTGCAAAGTCGATGACGGTTTGTTGAGTCTCACTCTTCCTCTTGAAGAAATATACCCAAGTGTATCTTGAATAATCATCCACAATCACCAAGCAATACTTTCTACCTCCAAGACTATCAAAGGATGGAGGCCCAAAGAGATCCATGTGAAGGAGCTCCAAGGGTCTCTTCGAGTAGATGATAGTCGTGGGAGGGTGAGCCTTCTCATGAAGCTTTCCTTCGATACAAGCACTGCAAGCACGATCTTTGGCAAAACTAACATTTGTTAGTCCACGGACATGGTCCCCCTTGAGAAGACTTTGCAAAGATCTCATATTGATGTGGGCTAAACGGTGATGCCGAAGCCATCCCACATCAACTTTAGCCATTAGGCGTGTCGCAGTCTTAGTGGGTCGCTCCGAAAAGTTAATCACATAAAGACCATTCTCGACATGCCCAACAAAGGCTACTTTAAGAGTCTTGCTCCACAAGAGGGCCATGGTATCAATATCAAAGAAAGTGGCGAAGCCCATGAGTGCAAGTTGACGAACGAAAAGTAGACTGTAAGCAAGGGACTCAACAAGCATGACTTTCTCGATCGTTAGATCATGAGAAATGACAACCTTGCAAAGACCCAATACCTTAGAAGACGAGGCATCACCCCACTCGACATTGGTGGGCATAGAAGGGATCTTGTGCACGTCCACCACCAAGTCCTTGCTTCCGGTCATATGATTTGTTGCTCCACTATCGAGCAACCATGATCCCCCACCAGAAGCAAACACCTACAAGAGATCAATGCTTGGTTTTAGGTACCCATTTTGTAATGGGTCCTTTGATGTTAGTAACAAGGGTCTTAGGAACCCAAATAGACCATTCAATGTACTCATAAGGAGAACCAACAAATTTAGCATAAACATGCCCATCACTAGCACGACACAACACATAAGAAGGGTTAAAGTCGCCGGCTTTGTTGGAAGGGGTGGCATTGCCCTTTTTGACATTACCACTCTTCACATTGTTCTTCTTATCCTTAGGAGCACCCTCTCCCTCCTTCACAAAAGTTTGCTTGAGAGAGGGAGGTTGTTTGGCCTTGTCGTTCTTCTTCTTGTTCTTGGACTTAGGTATGAACCCAACTCCCTCCTTGGCCACAACTTCCTTTTGATTGCTCAAAAGGTCATTGAGGTTCTTCTCACCTTGTATGCACGTCACAAGGCCTTTCTCAAGTTGCTCCTTCAACTTGGCATTCTCCTCCACAAGATGCACGTGCTCACAACACGGGTTAGTGGCATTTGCATTATCAATTAATACCATATGAGGAAAGGTGGCTTTTTCTTTGGTTAGCTTCACTTGGAGTTGATCATGAGACTCCTTGAGGCTAGCATGAGCACCCTTCAAGACCTTGTGGGCCTTGTCGAGTATATCAAACTCCTCCTTGAGTCTAGCATGGTCAACACCAAGTTTAGCCTTCTCGGAAGTTAGCACACGAGATACAATAAGAGCATGATCAAGATCTTTCTTTAACTTAGCATGGTCATCGTTGTGTGACTCCTCAAGAGCCAAACGATGCCCACGCTCTTCCTCAAGAGCATTAGAGAGATCCGATATCTCATCGGCATAGTCACAACTATGACCTTCCATCTTAGAGATGGTTTCTTCATGAGCCTCGATCATGTCATTGGCTTCACCAAGTTGTTCCAAGAGAGCAACGAAGTGCTTCTTGGATTTGCCCTTGAGCTTACTCATAAAAGACTCAAATTCATTTACTTCCTCATTAGACCCTCACTTTCATCAATGCCATCCGTCAAGGAGGGATTAGTAATGATGGTGGTTTTGATGTTGGGGGTTACCTTGTTGGTGGCTTTAGCCATGAGACACTTGGCGGTGATTTTCTTGTTGGGCGAGTCGAAGAAGGACACCCGTGGAGTCGTGGAAATGGCAACGGAGGCCATGGCCATGGCTTCACTATCTTCATCATCATTGTCATCCTCATGGTATTCTTCTTGAACCACCAACCCTCGAGTAGGAGTCTTTTTGGTGAAGTTGTTCTTGTTTGGGAAGGACTTGGCTTTGTCTTTTCGGATGAGCTTGCCACCATTGTCTTCCCGCTTCTCGTAAGGGAAATCAACAACCAAGTGGCTCACATTGCCACAATTGTAACATGTTCTCACACGTTGCTTGCCCTTGAACCCACTTGAGTTGTTCTTGTTAAAGTTGGGCCTTGTGTTCTTCTTGCTCCAAAATTGCCTTGAAGCAAGAGCCATGTGCTCATGATAATCATATTTTGTATCTTCGGGGTTGCTCTCCTCATATTCCTCTTCTTCCTCTTATTCCACAATAACCTTGGCCTTCAAAGCAAGGTTGGGCTTCTTTGCTCTTTGAGAATGCAACACCGCGTTGTCGGCAGTCTTGTCCAAGATCCTCATTGCCACAAACTCATCCAACACTTCATTTGAGGTCAAGGAGTGGCAGTCCGGTCTTTGACGGATGACGGAGGACATGGCCTTGTGGTAAGGCATCATTGCTTTGAGGAACTTGCGCTTGATCCAATTGTCATTCATGTCCTTGCTCCCATGATCTCAGGGTGCGACCGCGAGTTTGGTTACTCTCCGAAAGAGCTCATGAGGTTCTTCATCTTCTTTCATTGCAAACTCATCGGCTTCATCTTGCACCACTTCATAGTTGGAGCGTTGAATGCTTGCGCTTCCCTTATAGAGGGAAACAACACAATGCCAAGCATCTTTGGCCATGGCGAAGGGTCGAAGATGAGGGAGATCTTCGGGTGGAACTGCATCTTGAATGATGAAGAGAGCATTCTCATTGAATTGATTATCCATGACTTCTCTCGGGGTGAAGTTGCTTCGGTCATGTGGATGGAAACCTTCTTCAATGATTATCCAAAGATTAGTATTCACATGATTTAAATGACGCTTGAAGCGATAAACCCAAGAATCAAAGTCCTCATTTTCACAATCTTAGGAGGAGGACCGGCATGATTTAAATGAGTAGAGGGAATCAGTCCTCCATAAATTGGAGGTTCCACATTGGCAAAGATGCCGGTGCCATTTCTACCACTAGTAGAAGGACACTTTTCACTAGTAGCTTCCCCCCTTGTTGGAGTTAGCATCCGTCACCTTGTTAGTGGGATCACCCACTTCCATCAGCGAGGTAGATAGTTTAAGTCATTCTAAGAATTTATTAAACATGCTTTCAACCTCGGTTGTCATGGAGGTTTTCAATGTGTCCAAAGCCACATTGAATTCCTCACGAGAAACCGTGGTTCCCCCATCGGTCATAGACGAGCTCGGATTCACATAGGAGTGCTCCTCCACACCGTCTACGATGTCAACCATACTCTTCGGACGGCAAAGTCCTTAATAAAGAGACAAGGCTCTAATACCAATTGAAAGGATCGATATAGTTGACTAGAGGGGGGTGAATAGGCAACTAACAATTTTTAGCTTTTCTTTACCAAAGTAAACTTTGCATCAAAGTAGGTTGTCTAGATATGCAACTAGGTGAGCAACCTATATGATGCAACAACAACAAGTACATAAGCAAGCAAAGGATACAACACAAATAAGCTTGAACAAGTAAATGCACGAGATAACCAAGAGTGGAGCCAGTGAAGACGAGGATGTGTTACCGAAGTTCCTTCCTTTTGAGGGGAAGTACGTCTCCGTTAGAGCAGTGTGGAGGCACAATGCTCCCCAAGAAGCCACTAGGGCCACCGTATTCTCCTCACGCCCTGACACAATGTGAGATGCCGTGATTCCACTATTGGTGCCATTGAAGGCGGCGACCGAACCTTTACAAACAAGGTTGCGGCAATCTCCACAACTTAATTGGAGGCTCCCAACAACACCATGAAGCTTCACCACAATGGACTATGGCTCCGCGGTGACCTCAACCATCTAGGGTGCTCAAACACCCAAGAGTAACAAGATCCTCTAGGGATTTAGTGGGGGAAATCAAATTTCTCTTGGTGGAAGTGTAGATCAGGGCTTCTCAACCAATCCCGAGAAAATCAACAAGTTTGATTGGCTAGGGAGAGAGATCGGGCGAAAATGGAGCTTGGAGCAACAATGGAGCTTTTGGGGTGGAAGAGGTGGTCAACTAGAGGAAGAAGACATCCCTTATATAGTGGAGAGACAAATCCAACCGTTATCCACTTACTCAGCCCGCGACATACGGTACTATCGCTCCAGACAAGCGGTACTACCACAGGGGCTCATGGTACTACTGCGGCGGACCGCGGTAGTACCGCTGATTTGGCAGGAGCTAGTCCAAGCCTGAGCCGCAAAGGCTGAGGGCGGTACTGCCGCTGACGCGGTACTACCGCTCCCCCTTGCGGTACTACCGCAAGGCCAGATTGTACAAGCCTGGGAAGGGCGCAGATGAACAAAAATACATCCGTGCCTACTTCCGCTGAAAATCAAACAGTGCAAAAATCCAACACGGTACTACCGCACCTGGAGGGCGGTACTACCGCGCAGGGAGCGGATGTAAAAAATTACATCCGCCCCTACTTCCACTCATGTTGCTGTGCCAGACCAGGACTCACGGTACTACCGCGCACATGGGGTGGTACTATCGCGTAGGGCATGGATGTAAAAATTTACATCCGCCCCTACAGCCGCACGAGCGGGTGAGTCCAGTCTGAGGCCGTGGTACTACAACTCCTTAGGAGCGGTACTACCGTGGGAACCTACGGTACTACCGCAAGGGCATGCGGTACTACCGTGGGGGTCTGCGGTACTACCGCTCCTAAGAGCAGTACTACCGCGTGCCTCAGAACAGCAACACTAGGAATCCTTCTCTTTGCAAATATGAAGAAAACGGAGGATGCTCCAAAGTGCAAGGGAAAGGCGGTGCAAAGGGAGTAAATGTGTACGTGATGATTCCTCCCGAACCTTTCCAACGCGGACCCACTCTTAATATTACGGCTTTCCTACGACTCAAATCCACCAAAAAGAAACATAGAAAAATGCCATCTTCAATAGTCTTCGAGGGGCACCAAACCATCTTGTGCCTAGTGGCGAAGCGTCTGAAATACTCAAGGCACACGATTAGTCTGCAAAAGCATCGTCATCAATCACCAAAACACCTTTGGGATAAATAACCCTTACAAAAGGTCTGATGTTACAAAGGTTCACATCAACACGGCGAAACTACGCCTCCGATACTACACTTGCTCTATGCTAGCAGCGGAACAACTCGAAGCAGCGGAAATCTTCTAGCAGCGGAGCAACGACAAAGGTGGTGAACTCCACTCCGCAGGGACTTTGGCTGGGACACGATCTTGCTCGCACGAACGGAAACCACAACAAGCAATCAAGCAATCATGGCATCACCTGCAATCTGGCATGACACGCCAGGTCAGTACATTAAATGTACTTGCAAGCTCACAACAACCAAAAACATCAAGGCAAGATAACAACATAGCATTAAGCAGGTTAATTAAATTAACAGCTACCATGATACAACATCAACTACTAAGCATGATATGAAACTACTACAATACTGATAAATCACCATCTCAGATCTCCATAACCATATCTTTCTTAGCAAATCGGCCAAGCAATATATCATCTCGATCACCTCGTGATCAAAACCAAACGGTGATCATTCACGGATCACAAACGGACCAACCTCGTGGTCTTGGATCGGGTTACCTTGTAACCAAACGGTGATCTTTCCGGCGATCACAACCATGACGAACACTTGGTCTCAAACTATGATCTTTCCGGTGATCACCACCATGACCAACACTTGGTCTCAACATCATCAACATCCTGCCAATCTGTACTGCTCAAAATATCAACATATAAATCACCTATAAGTCATTTCGTCATGTGAGTGTTGATCGAATGGCGTGACCTAGTACAAACCTATGCCCATGACCGAGGACATAGCTATCGATAGTTTAAACAAACACACTCTGCAGAGGTAGCGCACTGTACCCACACCACGGAACCCATGGCCTCGCACTCCCATTCGGGTGGACCAACGGCAATCCAACAAAACCGATCTACTGCCATGATACTCTCCCGGCCACTCCGACTCACTCCCCACTGGGCTAGTCCTGGGTGGCCCCGTGTCTACCAAAGACACCAACGGCCACCGTCGTGGCCAAAACAATAAACCGTCCCAAACGGGGACATGTGCTCATAACAACACCAACGGGCACACAAGGCTTATGTCCGCGTACCTAATCAGGGCAGCGCGCTCCCATAACCTTCCCTCATTGGAGGCACCGGTGAGAGACACGGCAATAGCATCGCATTAGGGCCTTCCCATAAAGGCAAATGTGGTTGCACTGGAGAAAGCCCGGTTCGGTGGCACCTGACCAACTTAATGACGGATTTTATCCCCAAAAACAGAATTGTGATAACTGATACTCCGACATCAATTATCAAACTATAATCCAAGTCATAGCAATATCCAACAAATAATCTGAGCATAATATCCTCATATCAAAATACTCCAAAGATAGCATAATATTTCTATCATGATGAATCTGAAAACAATAACTCTGCTACTCAAATAACCAGAACAAAGCTATCTAGCTAAGATCCACACATAAGCATCATCTTTGAAATTAATACTCCAAGCAACAGAACATCGACTAGCATCATGAAAATAATCATACTAACCACTAATAATCCAAAGGTAGCATGACATCCAAAGTAATACTCCAAAATATACTAACAGATATCATTATGAAACAACCATAATATCAACCACTAATACTCCAATGGCAACATGATTACTCATCAACTGCAAACATAACTCCTAGTAATCCAAACAATAGCATGGCATCAAAAAAATCAAAATAATACTCCGAGAAAATGCCATGCACAGATCACAAGTAGCTAAAACAATATTTTAAACAAGTTCAAATAACTTAAACCATGTCACTGCATTACAGTGATGCAAATGGATGGTGTGGCTTGCCTGGGGTGGAAGAAATAACCGGAAGAAAGTGCGAGAAACTCACGGAACGAATCGCCGGAAAACATTCTCTCTCGAAGGGGACTGAATAAAGGCAAGGGCATAAAGGTCATTTTTAGAATATTAACACATGATGAAAATGGTTCCATCAGAACGGGCTCAATGAAACGAAGAAGTGGGCTTTGGAATCACCTGATTTGGAGCTACTGGTAAAAAGATATAGCCATTTTTCTACCAGGGACCTATCTATAATAAAAATCATCACAAACAGGCCCTTAACAGAAAAACAGAATGCACACTTTGGGAAATACGCTTTCGGTGGATGAAAGCGTACACGTCAAAAGCCGTGTCCACTTATCCACGCCAGCAGGGGCGGGGCCTATGCGTGTGTGGCTGACGCGTGGGGCCCGAGGCGAGCTGGCAGGAGGGGGCATCGTCTCCTTCTTCTCCTCGCGCTCGCCCGACGGAATAGAGCAGGAGCTCGTCACCGGCGATCGTCCCAGCTCTCTGTACCATCCCCATCGATGCTCCGCACACTGGCGAGTTCAGGGGGACGAGGCACTCCTGCCTGGGCCCTTCACGCTCGCCGAGGTGCATCGGAGAGAGAGCAGCCATGGTCGGGGCGGACGGGGCTCTACGAGCTCGAGTGAACTCGGGGCCAGAGGCCACCGAAGAAGGAAGGGGAGCGCTGGGGTGGATCTAGGATGGTGGTGGAGACCTCTGGTGGTGGTGGAAGGCAAGCAGGGGGACGGGGTTGAGCAAATTTAGCCGAGCATGGCCGACGGCCATTGCAGCAATGGTGGTATCGGGAGCTCCTGGAGCTCAGTGGAGTGGTCGGGCAGGGCTCTAGGAGAGTGGTGAGGCGAGTGGAGTGCTCGGATTGCGCAGGGGGGGGGGTTGAATAGCCGCGGGGAGGAGCACGGTCTCGGGTGCCACTGGGCACGTCCGGCGGAGGCTCTGGCGACGACCAGCGAGCACGAGAAGATGACGAAGCATTGATGCAAGGATGACGGAGAGGTAGACGACGTCAGGGAGCAGAGGAAGAAGCCGAGCACCATTAAAACATGTTGGGGCACTGTGCTCCCGTGGGCGTTCGGCGGCGAGCGTCAGTGAGGAAGCGGACGGAGGGGGAGAGGGGTCCAGGAGAATGGCGACGACGCGGGCCAACTGCTGGACACGCTCACGTGCACGAAGGCGATGAGAGGAGGAGAAGGTCTAGCACAAATAACCACAGGACGCGGCCACTTCACACAGAGTGCATGCACAGGCACGCCATTGTCGTGGCACCATGTGCACTGGCATGTAGCGGGGGAGATGGGCTGGAACTTGTTGTCTACAGGTAAGTTCATCTAGGGGAGGTCTCAACTACGGTGGTAGTTTGGTTAAAATCGCTCTGGTTAAATGGTAATCAACTTCTGAATTTTACTGCAGTAAACTTGAACGAGAACTGCTGATCAACAGTAAACGAACTGGAGCCAGAGAGTTTGTCTGCGAGGTTTAGGGTAAGAAGGACTTTCATCCTGGTAACTTTGAGGAGAAATGGACCAAGAATTAGTATAGTTGCTTCACAACTGCATTTTTGGTCTAAAAATGAAGATCGTGATGATGCTCTCACATAGAGTAGCAACTTGGGCTAAGATTGGGCAAAGCTTGATTATTCGGACATATGAAGATGCTATAAAAATCTCATGCCAAATGGACAAGCCAAAACGGCACTTGCTTCACAAACATCCTTTCTGTCCAGAAACTTGAAATAATTTTGGTGGTCAAATGGATCATAGCAATGATGCCAAATTTCTGTGGAGAGATGTTTTATGGGTATAAGAATGATCTGGCAATTTATGAGGATTTTTGAAGCAATATAAAATATACTTGCTTCACAACCTGAAAATATTGCCAGAATCAAAGATTTGCTCCTGTGCTCACATAGATGATTGGTTGGGGCTGCAAATGGGTGGAGGAGGTTAATATGAGCACATTAAGGAGGGTGCAAAAGCTCAACTCATTTGGATACTCCTAGCTAGTGCTTCCTTCACAAAGCCTTCTGTCTGACAGAAAATTTGAAAATTCACTGAGGAAGATTGGCTAAGCAAATAAAGTTGAACTTGTGCATGGCGCAATTATTTGGACATATAATCATGCCCAAAAAGGTTGGGAGCCACTAGTAAAGATATAAATGACCCTTCCTTCACACAGTGCTATTCAGGGCATAATAGAAAAAGGAATATTAGGGAATTATTTTTGAACTAGCCAAGGAAATGTTTGGGCATATTTGAGCTATATATGACCCAAAGGAATTATGACAATTATTTGGGGATTTTTGGATGGACAGAAATATAGGTTGCTTCACAACCTAGGGCAGATAGGGTTATTCCTTTAATGAAAAAGGAATTTTCCCTAGAAAAAGAGTTTAGAGTTTGGTCAAGAAGTGAAGTGACATTATCTTGGCAAGGTTTTGAGAATGATGAGCCACTTGGGAGGGGAAATGAGGATGATTTCCTAGGTGGCAAGGCCACGGAACCACTCCAAAAAGAAAAATAGAGCAAAAACCAAATAAATCAAAGAAAAAGAAAAAGGCCAAAAACCAGGCTGTTACAATGACTGACTGGGATGCTTACCTGAAACGACACATGAAGTGGTACGATGATGGCCAGAAGCACCGTCTTCGTCTTAGGCCTCGGTGGACGGCGGAAGACATCGCGGAGCTGGAGAGGGATGACCCTGAGGAAGAGGCCTACTAGACCGGCATCAGAGACATGCACAGTGGATTTAGGGAGTTTGGCCCCCTCATCAATAGAGTGGTAAGTTTGAACCGAGAGGTTCTATTTAAATTATTGTATTCGTCATCGTGACTGACTTATGCCGTTGCAGTCTGGTGAGCTGAACAAATGCATCTTTGAAGCCTCAGATGCACTAGGTGATGCCCCCGGGGGCGTACAATCTAATAACAAAATGAGGGGGACAATGAAGGTACAATTTCAGCCTCCTCGGAACAGATGCATCTTCTTCACTTGCAATCATAAACGTGATACTTATTATGCCCTTGTTTCATTGTGAGTGCAGAAGTTCGTGAAGCGTTGTCGCAAGCTGGTAGGGCTGCTTGGGTGTGCTGGAGCTGGGTCGGTTGAAGCTTATCAGCCTGTAGCCACACAGGGTCACATCTCCTCATCGAGCCGTGCTCCCTTGTCGTCTAGGTTGGTTGAGAAGGAGGAGGAGGAGGAGGAGGAGGCCACACATGAAGAAAGGGAGGAGGAGGATGAGAGCAACGGGGAGGAGGATTGCGATGAAGATTATGGACCTCCAACAACTCAATCATCTCAAGCACCTCAGGTGCCGCCGAAGAGGAATCCGAAGAAGAAGGATTCGCTGAGTCCGGACCCTTTCCAGAGACCGGTTACTTGACGGCCCAAGAAGAAGACTGAAGAGCTTCGTTCAAAGAGTAACGAGGACCGTACCTCCAAGCGGGGAAGAAGCAACTGATTATGCTCTTCAATAGTTTGCAATTTGGTTGAACTTCATTTGGTTGAACTTGTCTAGTGGTTGTGAAACTACGTGGAACTATGTGTTTGCAATTTGTGAAACTATGTGGAACTCCGTTTACTAATTAGTTGAAGTTCGTTTGAAATGTTCTATGCACTTCAACTTTTGTTAATGTGTATGGGATGCCCAAGTTTAACTGTTTAAGATCTGTGATATTGCTGTCATATTTGTGAAACTTGCTGTGATATTGTTTTTGAAAAGAATCAAGCAAATAAACTTCAAAAAATAAAACACAAGACCCTACCGCCAACCCCTCTGGCAGTAGGGTGAACCTACCGCCAGGGCACTTCCATTTTTCGTTATAGAAGCTTTGTGAAGGCAAAACCCAGCCACAACCTACCGCCAGAGACCCTGGTGGTAGGGTTAGACAGGCTACCGCCAGGTACCCTGGTGGTAGGGTACTAGTCCAGGTTAGCCTAGCCAAATGGCCGCCGTCCCCCTCCGTCACACCCTACCGCCAGGCCCCCTGGCGGTAGGCTGTATAACCCTACCGCCAGAGCCCGTGGCGGTCGCAAAAGGGTCAAATCCCGAATTTTTTCCCAACCAGGGTCACATACTGAATTTGAATAAAAAAGGGACAAAACATGAAATTTTGCCTGCCTCCGTATCGCACAGGCCATTGTGCTTTAGAGCATCTCTAGCAGACCCACGAAACGTGAAACTGTAAATGCAGTTTACAGTTTGCACATGGGCAATTGTGCAGGTTCAAAATCATAGCGGCAGAACAAAACTTGTATCCAAACCTGTAAAATTTAAAAAATAGTTTTGCGTGAGAAATTTAAGAAAAAGCTCGCCGGAGCTTGCTCGCATAGATACTTTTTCTTCATATAAGTTCGTACACATCATGCATATCAATACTGATGCATATATTACATATAAATTCGGGGGAGCAAAGCCGGGCCTACGCTACTGTACCAGTACACAAAATTGAGCTCACCGGAGCTCGTGCGATAGCTGACCAGCGGCAACGCTCAATCGGATTCGGAGGAGTCGGAGGAGTCGAGGTCGACATAGAACTTCGCCTGCTCCGCCTTCATTAGTTGTAGGTCGGCCTCCTTGGATGTGTGCGCCTGCCACACGACGACGCCCGTCTGGAGGAAGAGACACTCGTACTCGAGCTTGCGGCGGATGCGCCCTTCTAGCTCCTCTTGGTCCCTCGTCGACCGCTCGAGGATGACGCGCTCGAGGAGCTCCTCCTTTCCCGGGGGAGGTAATCCTAGGGCCCGATCACGCCTCGGCACGGCGGCGCATCAGACTCTATGATGCGCAGTGCGAGCTCCTCCACCGGCTCCCTCTTCACCAGAATGAGCCGCGAGCTTGATGCACCCACGGATGAGATCCCCGCGGACCAGGAGCCGGAGGAGGCGTGGCGGCGGCGAGCAAGCTCGCGATCGAAATCGTCTAGCTCGCGGCGGGCGAACGCCGCCGGCGGCCGGCTATCGCTGTTGAGCCACCGACATGCCCCCCGCTTGCGCGCAGCGTCAGATCTGGCGCAGCGGCGGGGCTCCGCCTCATCCCCAAAGCTACCATAGCCGTCCTTTGCTTTGGCAGGCTCGCCGACAGCAAGAAATCGAGCGGGCGGTGGGGAATTGTGGGGGATACGCGGCGACGCGCGATTGTGGGGCGATAGGGTTTTGACCCGCATTTGTCTCGCAAACCCATAGTTATATGGCTTCGGGGGTAACTTTTGCCTGCCGCGGTAAAAATATTTACGGGCCGGACGAGTATACGGGCTCTTTGCTGGTCATAAATTTGGGCCGAGCCCGTGCAGCTTTTCACGTTATGCGGGGTCTGCTAGAGATGCTCTTACAACCTTAGCCTTCCGAATTTCACACACACACACACAGACACAAACACACAAACGAAAAGATAAGACTCCCCATTAGTGCTAATTTGATTGCCATAATTTTGAGCTTTTTTCTTCCATAAGTTTAAACTATCCGCGAACAAGGACTCCACTTGCCTCGAGGTCGAGGGGTCCGGAAGGAACGACATGACGCATGTCAGTTTAGCAGCGGTCGTATAGGGCGCTATGAATGCGTCTGTACATTGTCGAGCATGGGGTATGGTCGTTCCAGTTTGAACTTTCATGGCTTAGAGCAATAGGCTCCCCAGGACACGTTTTTTTGCCGGTGCTGAAAAAACTCAGTCCTCCCTCAGGACGCCGAATTGCACCGATTCGACCCATTTTTTGGCCCAGAGATCCTAGGTCGAACCCAACCCATTTTTTGGCCCGGTGATCCCAGCGCACTGGCGGGCACTTTGGGGCTCCAGCGGAAGGAAAAAGTGGCGCATGGGGATGCTTGCATACGGAGCTCCCGGTGATATACTGGAAAACTGTGGACACATGGCTGAGTCCATCACCATTGAGTGTTTATACAAGTTTTGCAGGGCAGTGGTGGTAGTGTTTGGACCACAATACTTGCGATGACCCAATGTTGAAGACACTACTTGGATCATAGCACAAAATAGCAAGGGGATTTCCTGGGATGCTTGGAAGCATCGTCTACATGCATTGGGCATGGAAAAACTGTCAATTTGCTTGGCAGGGGATGTACAAAGGCACCAAAGGATCTTGCAGTGTGGTACTTGAGGCAGTGGCCACACAGGACCTTTCGATTTGTCACTCCTTTGGTATGCCAGGAACTCACAATGAGATCAATGTACTGCAGTGCTCGAATGTCTTTGCCAAGCTTGTTGAAGGTCATGCTCCTCCAGTGAACTTCAAGGTCAATGGGCGCCACTACAACAAGGGATACTACCTAGCAGATGTCATCTATCCGATATGGTCCACATTTGTGAAGACTATGTCAAACCCTGTGCCAGGAGACAAGAACTCCTACTTGGACAAGTGTCAGGAGGCTTGCAGGAAGGATGTCGAGCGGGTATTTGGTGTGCTCCAATCTCGATTTGCTGTTGTCCGGTGCCCCGCTCTGACCTGGTGGAAAGATAAAATGTGGGTAGTCATGACTTGCTGTGTCATCTTGCACAACATGATCATTGAGAGGGAGCAGGAAGAGTTAGTGTTCGACACGGAACCATATTACATACAGGGACCTCTTGCCCAAGTTGATCACCAGCTACCGGCATCATGGGTTGCCTTCCTCAATATGCGTCAGGAGATCCAAAACCCACAGGTGCATCAACAACTACAACATGATCTGGTGGAGCACCTATGGAGGCTCAAGGGCAACGCCTGGTTCAACGTGTGATGAACTCTGAGTTTTAATTTGTGTTTGAATTATGAGTTTGCTTCGTTGATCTATTTGATTTATATTGATTTCTGTGATGAGGTATGTGATAAAAAAATTATGTTGAATTTTTGGCGAAGCACTCCAAATTTGGGCTTAATTTGCGCTGAAATTGGGTCGAAATCGATGACTGGGAGGCGAACTTGGGGGGGGGGGGGTTGGCTGGGAACCCTAGCCCCCCCCCCCACACCGAATACCGCCTATTGGCCCCCCAAGTGGCGATATTTCAAGTCCCTGGGCGGCCGAATGACTGGAGATGCTCTTATCCCTTCCCCATGTTGAAAATATATGAATGGAAATATATGAGATTTATGTGATCTGGAATCTGTTTAAGTATAGGGTGGTATTCAAGCCATGAAACAATTTTAGGAAAATATCTAAAGACCTATTGAAGTAAATATTCCCTAGAGGCAATAATAAAGTTATTATTTATTTCCTTATTTCATGATAAATGTTTATTATTCATGCTAGAATTGTATTAACCGGAAACTTAGTACATGTGTGAATACATAGACAAAACATAGTGTCCCTAGTATGCCTCTACTTGACTAGCTCGTTAATCAAAGAAGGTTAAGTTTCCTAACCATAGACATGTGTTGTCATTTGATGAACGGGATCACATCATTAGGAGAATGATGTGATGGACATGACCCATCCGTTAGCTTAGCATTATGATCGTTACAGTTTGATTGCTACTGCTTTCTTCATGACTTATACATGTTCCTCAGACTATGAGATTATGGAACTCCCGAATACCGGAGGAACACCTTGTGTGCTATCAAACATCACAACGTAAATGGGTGATTATAAAGATGCTCTACAGGTGTCTCCTAAGGTGTTTGTTGGGTTGGCATAGATCGAGATTAGGATTTGTCACTCCATGTATCGGAGAGGTATCTCTAGGGCCTCTCGGTAATGCTCATCACTATAAGCCTTGCAAGAAATGTGACTAATGAGTTAGTTACGGGATGAAGCATTACAGAATGAGTAAAGCGACTTGCCGGTAACGAGATTGAACTAGGTATGATGATACCGACGATCGAATCTCGGGCAAGTAACATACCGATGACAAAGGGAACGACCTATATTGTTATGTGGTTTGACCGATAAAGTATTCGAAGAATATATAGGAGCCAATATGAGCATCCAGGTTCCGCTATTGGTTATTGATCGAAGATGTGTCTCGATCATGTCTACATAGTTCTCGAACCCGTAGGGTCCGCACGCTTAACGTTCGATGATGATTTGTATTATGAGTTATGTCTTTTGATGACCGAAGTTTGTTCGGAGTCCCGGATGAGATCTAGGATATGGCGAGGAGTCTCAAAATGGTTGAGACATAAATATTGATATATTGGACCATATTATTCGGGCACCGGAAGTGTTCTGGGTAGTTTCGGGTAAAAACGGAGTGCCGGAGGGGTTACCGGAACCCCCGGGGGAACTAATGGGCCACCATGGGCCTTAGTGCAGAGAGAGAGAGGAGGGTGGCTAGGGCTGGCCGCATGCCCCCCTTAGCAGTCTGAATTGGACAAGGGATGGGGGGCGGCGCCCCCTTTCCTACTCCCTCTTCCTCTCCTTCCTTCCCCCTCTCTTCCTTGTAAAGGAATCCTACTAGGACTAGTAGTCCTAGTAGGACTCCCTCTCCTTGGGCACGAGAGCTTGAAGTTTGTGCGGAGTCCTGGATGAGATCACGGACGTGAAGAGGAGTCTTGAAATGGTCAAGACATAAAGATTGATATATTGGACCATGTTATTCAGACACCGGAAGTGTTCCGGGTAGTTTCGGGTAAAAACAGAGTGCCGAAGGGGTTACCGGAACCCCCGGGGGAACTAATGGGCCATCATGGGCCTTAGTGGAGAGAGAGGAGGGTGGCTATGGCTGGCCGTGCACCCCCCTTAGCAGTTCGAATTGGACAAGGGAAGGGGGTCGGCGCCCCCTTTCCTACTCCCTCTTCGTCTCCTTCCTTCCCCCTCTCTTCCTTGTAGAGGAATCCTACTAGGACTAGTAGTCCTGGTAGGACTCCCTCTCCTTAGGCACGCCCCCTAGGGCTGGCTGGCCTTCCCTTCCTCCTTTATATACGGGGCGGGGGGGCACCCTAGAACACACCAAGTTTTGCCTTAGCCATGTGCGGTACCCCCTCCATTGTTACACACATCGATCATATCACCGTAGTGCTTAGGCGAAGCCCTGCACCGGTAACTTCATCATCATCGTCGCCATGCAGTCGTGCTGACGGAACTCACCCTCGTCCTCAACTGGATCAAGAGCACGAGGGACGTCATTGAGCTGAACATGTGCTGAACGCGGAGGTGCCGTACGTCCGGTACTTGGATCGGTTGGATCGCGAAGAAGTTCGACTACATCAACCGCGTTACTAAACACTTCCGCTTTTTGTCTACGAGGGTACATGGACACACTCTCCCCTCTCGTTGCTATGCATCTCCTAGATAGATCTTGCGTGATCATAGGAATTTTTTTGAAATTACCACATTCCGCAACACCTATGTGGGTAGTTTTGGACCTTTTTGAAAGAGATCGTCTTCCACATGGTATTGGAGCTTGTGAAGATGAGTGATACCCGCGCTCTCCCCTCTTCCGCCCGACTTGCACGTCGTGTTTCGTGACGAGCCGAGTCAAGCTCAGTTCTATATCATGTGTGCGTTTAATTTTTGCCACTCAGGAACTATAATTAATTCTCAGTTAATTACATGTCATTTATGGACGTGCCACGAATTTGAGATAGTACCTTATCATGGGCTGAAACAAAGAAGTTGATATGTCTGGATTACGCACCAAAAAAATAAATCTTTTATAACTCTGGGTAGCAATGTGTGGGATACACGTAGAAAGAGCACATTGGAAAATTAAGTGCGTAACAAGAACTAACGGAGATAGTGGTGAGCTAGTAAGTTTCTCATAACATAAAATGGCACAAGTTTCGATGCATGGAACTTATCGGATGGCCTAAGTTCAGAAAGAAACTGTAGTAAGTTTCATAGAACGCAACTTAAGAGAACAAGATCTAGAAACATGGGAGTAGCAATGAAATAAAATGGTGGTCTTGGTATGTCTCAAAAAATGTAGACTTTGGAGTAACAATGAAATAAACCGGTACAAGAATTATTGGAAGAATGAAATTGTCACGGCATCTCTAAAGAAAAAAATGAACGAATAATGAATATGTTGGAGGCCACATGATGTTGATGGAAATATTAGCACATTTTCAACTAATCTAATGCACAAGTAAATGGTAAGCATGGAAAATACGGTATGCATCTCAAAATGATACCTAAGCATGTGAGCACATACAGTACATAGAATCAAAGTATCTATGAACAACATATATACGGCCAGCACATGACCGGGCAAATAGGGGATGAACAAGTCATACCCTCCGGTTAACCAGGCCAATGAGGCGGCGACATCGGCAGCCTCGGCATCGGCCGAGGCCTTCTTCTTGGCAGCTTCGTCGTCAACCATGGAGTCGATGCAGGGGAAGTAGTGGAAGCAGAGGCGGACAGAGACGGGGACGCATCAGGAGCAGTCTATTGAGATGCTCCCCAAAAACCTTATTGTCGTTCTCCTGGGTAGGATCTCGAATGACAGAGTTCCTAAGGAACCTGATCTCCCGACCAACCATGCACGCGGTCATCAGGATGGGATCGCCGGAAGCTACATAGAGAGAGGAACCAAGGCCCATGACCGAGTGTGCGAACAACCCACGGTCCAATGTCTTGGACAGCGGCACTACTGTAGCGACTTGTCAATTAATCCGAGATTAATTTACTATTCCTCACCGGCAACAATAAGCATCGGGTCGGCTCATTCCCGCAACCTGTGGTGCGCGCGCGTGTCGTGATGAGGCGAGGCTGGCAGCAGAGGAGGAGGATATCCTTTTCCCAAACTCTCAATGGCATATGATAGAGCAACCCTTATAAAGGGGTCTCACTCTCACTCCATTAGTAGTCTGGTATAAAACTTCCCACCACTCCCCATGCACCTAAATGGGCCTTAGAGATTAACCAGAGATTATTGTCTTATATGGGCCTAAGCCAATCTATAATCCAACAAACCCCCACCAGATCTTGAGGCACAAAAGTTTGCCAACTGTTCCAAACAATTTTTGATATACCAGAATTTTCCACAGAGACAGATAAGTTGAACATCCACCTAGAGCAATAGGATTAGACTTCTTCACAACTGAACAATGGGCCATCCCTTGAATTGTCAGTTTGGCGTGCAGAAGTTCCCCCTATTGTCAGCTGATACATGGTGGCCGAAGGCTAAACCCCACTTGGAGCTTATTTGTCATACTCCTTACCTTCTTGTGAGCTTCCTAGAGATTACCCAATCTCACGGACTGTGACAAGCAGTCAGGCTCACATAGGTGTGTTCCTTGATGTCTACTATGCAACTTTATTCTTGTAGACTCGTGTTGAGCCTCCAAGCGCAGAGTTTTGTAGGACAGTAGCAATTTTCCCTCAAGTGGATGACCTAAGGTTTATCAATTCGTGGGAGGTGTAGGATGAAGATAGTCTCTCTCAAACAACCCTGCAATCAAATACAAGAATCTCTTGTGTCCCCAACACACCCAATAAAAATGGCAAATTGTATAGGTGAACTAGTTCGGCAAAGAGATGGTGATAAAAAGTGTAGTATGGATAGTAGATAACAGTTCTTCTAGTGCGAACAATAAAAAACAGCAAGGTAGTAAATAGTAAAACGGAGCACAAATGATATTGCAATGATGGAAAATGAGGCCTAGGGTTCATACTTTCACTAGTGCAATCTCTCAACAATGCTAACATAGTTGGATCATATGATTATCCCTCAAAGTGCAATAAAGAATCACTCCCGAGTTTCTATTAGCGGAGAACTAAAGATAGAAATTGTTTGTAGGGTACGAAACCACCTCAAAGCTATTCTTTCCGATCAATCTAACCAAGAGTTCGTACTAAAATAACACCATATGACACACATCAACCAACTCTAATGTCACCTAGATACTCCAATGTCACCAGAAGTATCTGTGAGTTAATTCTATGATATGCATCAAACAAGTTCATGATGATAATGTTCAATCCACACAAAGAACTACAAGGAGACCCCAAAGTTTCTATCGGAGAAAAGATAATAAAAACATGCATCAACCCCTATGCATATATTACCCCAACGTCACCTTGGGAATCCGCAAGTTGAGTGCCATAACATACATCAAGTGAATCAATATGATACCCCATTGTCACCTCAAATATTCACACCACAAGACATACATCATGTGTTCTCAGATCTGAACATTCAATCCGACAAGACAAAACTTCGAAGGGTAAAGATTCAATTCATTACAACAAGATTATAGAGGGGAGAAACATCATATGATCCATCTATGTTAACAAAGCCCATGATACATCAAGATCGTGACATCTCAAGATCATGAGAGAGAGAGAGAGAGAGAGATTAAACATGTAGCTACTAGTACAAACCCTCAGCCCCAAGGGTGGACAACTCCCTCCTCATCGTGGTGGCCGCCGGGATGATGAAGCTGGCCATCGGTGATGATTTCCCTCTCCGGCGAAGTGCCAGAATGTGGTCTAGATTGGTTTTTCGTGGCTACAGAGGCTTGCGGCGGCAGAACTTCTGATCTAGTGTCTCCAAGAGAGTTTTTGGAATATTTGAGAATTTATAGGGTGAAGAGGGGGTGCGGGAGGCCACCGACGTGGCACAACCCACCGGGGCATGCCTGGGGGCCCAGGCGCACCCTGATGGGTTGTGCCCCCTTGGAGCACCCCGGAGGTGCTGCTCTGGCCCATTAGTGGTCTTCTGGTCCATAAAAATCTACAAAAAGCTTCGCGGTCTTTGGACTCTGTTTGATATTGATTTTCTGCGATGCAAAAAACAGCAACTGGCACTGGGCACTGGGTCAATAGGTTAGTCCCAAAAAATGATATAAAGTTGCTATAAAATGATTGCAAAACACCCAAGAATGATAATATAATAGCATGAATACTTCATAAATTATAGATACGTTGGAGACATATCAGCATCCCCAAGCTTAATTCCTACTCGTCCTCGAGTAGGTAAATGATAACAAAAATTATTTATGAAGTGTGAATGCTAGCAAAGTGCATTAGTTTGATCAATAGTAATTTCAATAACTTTTCCTAGCATCATAACAACAATTCTTTCTTATAGAACTTCTCATGTTAAAGTAGCAACCAATTCACATGTTAAGTTTCAAACGATGAATTCTCTTGAAACTCAACAACCTATGTTCTCAGTCACCAAGCAATTACAATTCAACTTATTCAACAAAGTCTAAGTAATAGCTCCACATACTCAACCATCATATAGTATTCTATGATGGCTAACACTAATGCACACATGAGCAAAACGTTTCAACCACACACATAGAAAGATAGGGGCTTATCATTTCACCTCCCAACGTATTCACCTCAGGGGTGATGTCAACAATAATAACTCGTGCTACCCATATTCAACTGGACATATGTGCCTAGATATTTCCTCAACACATGATGCTTGCCAAAAGAGAAAATAAAAAGGAATAGAAAGAAAAACTTTGACTCTTTGCATAAAAGTAAATACTGAAAAGTAAAAGATAGGACCTTCGCAGAGGGAAGCAGAGGTTGCCATGCGCTTATTTGTTCGTATGCTCAACCTCTTAGTGCAAAAGAATGTCATGTTATATTGCCCCTTATGATAGCAAAGTTTATTATGCAGGCTGTCACTTTTATTTTTTGCCATCACAAGTTCGTACAACGCTCAATTTTCTCTTACACTGAATGATCTAACACTTTTAGAAGCAATTTTTATTGCCTTATTGCACCAATGACAACTTACTTGATGGATCTTGCTCAACCCTTAGGTAGGTATGGTGGAATCTTGAAGATAAGATTTGGGTTTAAGGGTTTTTTGGATGCCCAAGCAGTATCTCTACTTGGTGCGGAATTTTTGGCTAGAAAAGATGGGGCAAGCACCACATGTTGAAGGATCTATGGCAATATAACTTCTATGTGAATATGAACAAACATAAATCATTACATTGTCTTGTCCAATGTCAACAATTTTGGCATATAATATTTTGACGGGGGCTCACAATCACAAAATATTTCTAGGATAGTGTATTTGCATGTGAAAGTTCTCCTCCTTCTACTAATCATTCATGAATTGCTTGTATGACCAATATTGTGATTGTCAAGCTTCAAAAGATTTCACTTTATAAACCCAATGTGAAGCTACCACTATGGATGATATGAACATATAATTTCAACTTCATGAGATTCAATTCATTCAGTGATTTACTCATAGGATATGAGTGAAGCACGAGAGTAAATGACAAACTACTCCAAAAAGATATAAGTGAAGATCAAGCGAGTAGTTAAGTAAAGGGGTAGCTAATTGAGGACTCTCTCTTATTTAAAAACTTTCAGATATAATTATTTTATTAAAACAGCAAGCAAAACAAAATAAAATGTCATTCCAAGAATAGCAAAACTCATGTGAAGAAGCAAAAACTTAGGCTCAACCGATACTAACCGATAATTGTTGAAGAAGAAAGGTGGGATGCCTACCGGGGCATCCCCAAGCTTAGATGCTTGGGACTTCTTGGTATATTATCTTGGGATGCCTTGGGCATCCCCAAGCTTGAGCTTTTGTGTCTCCTTAATTTCTTTTATATCATGTTTTCCCTAAATCTTAAAAACTTCATCCACACAAAACTCAACAAGAACTCATGAGATAAGTTAGTATAAATCAATGCAAAACCTTATCATTCTCTACTGTAGCAAATCACTAAAATTATTATTTGACATTGCATACTAAATGCCTCTGCATATTTAATACTCCTATCCTCAAATAGAATCATTAAACAAGCAAACATATGCAAACAATGCAACCATAACAACAATGTGCCAAAACAGTACAGTCTGTAAATAATGCAAGATTCATCATACTTCCCTAACTCCAAAAATTATGAAAATTTACCACGTCGTAGAAAATTTATCAGAGCTTACGATGCAAAAAGTTTCAACATTTTATCACATTCCAACTTTTCTCGGGAATTTTTGGAACAGCGACAAACTTTCTGTTTTGAAACAGCAACATGTAGACTTGCAAAATAAGCATGATAAAGGCTATCCTTGACATTTTTATTTAAAATAAAGATGAAAAAAATTATTATAAATAATAGCAAGTAAATCCTAGCAAAATAAAATGACACCGCAAGTAAAACTCATATCATGTGACGAATGAAAACATAGCTCCAAGTGAGGTTACCGATAATGTTGGAGACGAAAGAGGGGATGCCTTCTGGGGCATACTCAAGCTTAGTTGCTTGGGCCTTCATTGAATATTACCTTTGTTGGGGAACGTAGTAATTTCAAAAAAATTCCTACGCACTCGCAAGATCATGGTGATGCATAGCAATGAGAGGGGAGAGTGTTGTCCACATACCCTCGTAGACCGAAAGCGGAAGCATTAGCACAACGTGGTTGATGTAGTCGTACGTCTTCATGGCCCGACCGATCAAGCACCGAAAGCACGACACCTCCGTGTTCTTGCACACATTCATCTTGATGACGTCCATCAAACTCCAATCTAGCCGAGTGTCGAGGGAGAGTTCCGTCAGCACGACGGCGTGGTGACGATGATGATGTTCTACCGACGCAGGGCTTCGCCTAAGCACCGCTACAATATTATCGAGGTGGAATATAGTGGAGGGGGGCACCGCACACGGCTAATAGATCTCAAATATCAACTGTTGTTGTGTCTAGAGGTGCCCCCTGCCCCCGTATATAAAAGGAGCAAGGGGGAGGGGGCAGCCGGCTAGGAGGGGGCGCGCCAGGAGGAGTCCTACTTCCACCGGGAGTAGGACTCCTTCCTTTCCTTGCCCAAGTAGGAGAGGGGGAAGGAAGGGAGAGAGGGGAGGAAGGAAAGGGGGGCACTGCCCCCTCCTTGTCCTATTCCGACTAGAGGGGGAGGGGGCGCGCGGCCTCCCGTGGCCGCCCCTCCTCTTCTCTACTTTGGGCCCATGAGGCCCATTAACCCCCCGGGGGGTTCCGGTAACCCCCCGGTACTCCGGTATATATCCGATAACCCCCAGAACCATTCCGGTGTCCGAATATAGTCGTCCAATATATCAATCTTCATGTTCGACCATTCCGAGACTCCTCGTCATGTCTGTGATCACATCCGAGACTCCGAACTATCTTCGGTACATCATAATATATAAACTCGTAATATAACTGTCATCTAACTTTAATCGTGCGGACCCTACGGGTTCGAGCACTATGTAGACATGACCGAGACACATCTTCGGTCAATAACCAATAGCGGAACCTGGATGCTCATATTGGCTCCTACATATTCTACGAAGATCTTTATCAGTTAAACCGCATAACAACATACGTTGTTCCCTTTGTCATCGGTATGTTACTTGCCCGAGATTTGATCGTCGGTATCTCAATACCTAGTTCAATCTCGTTACCGGCAAGTCTCTATACTCGTTACGTAATGCATCATTCCGTAACTAACTCATTAGCTACATTGCTTGCAAGGCTTATAGTGATGTGCATTACCGAGAGGGCCCAGAGATACCTCTCCGACAATCGGAGTGACAAAACCTAATCTCGAAGTATTCCAACTCAACATGTACCTTTGGAAACACTTGTAGAGCTCCTTTATAATCACCCAGTTACGTTGTGACGTTTGGTAGCACACAAAGTGTTCCTCTGATAAACGGGAGTTGCATAATCTCATAGTTGTAGGAACATGTATAAGTCATGAAGAAAGCAATAGCAACATACTAAACGATCAAGTGCTAAGCTAATGGAATGGTTCAAGTCAATCACATCATTATCCTAATGATGTGATCCCGTTAATCAAATGACAACTCATGTCTATTGTCAGGAAACATAACCATCTTTGATTAACAAGCTAGTCAAGTAGAGGCATACTAGTGACACTATGTTTGTCTATGTATTCACACATGTATTATGTTTCCGGTTAATACAATTCTAGCATGAATAATAAAAACATTTATCATGATATAAGGAAATAAATAATAACTGTATTATTGCCTCTAGGGCATATTTCCTTCAACCTTGGGGTGCCTTGGGCATCCCCAAGATTAGGGTCTTGTCACTCCTTGAAAACTTGAAAACTTTAATCACACAAAACTTAACGGAACTTCATGAGATAGGTTAGTATGATAAAGTGCAAACCATTTCACTTTGGTACTGTCAAAGACAAGATTCATAATTGTTTCCACACAATTACCAATGTAGCCTATCATTTCCATAATTTATATTGAGCAATATAAGCCATAGAAATTAGAAAACAAGCAAACTATGCATGGAAAATAGAATCTGTCAAAAACAGAACAATCTGTAGTAATCTGTACTACAACCATACTTCTACTACTCCAAAAATTCTGAAAAAATTAGGAAAACATAGAGAATTTGTATATCTATCACCTGTAAACATTTCATATCAAAATCACGTGACAGTGAATTTTAGAAATTACTGGAATGGGCGCAAAACTTTCTGTTTTTGCACGGATTCAAGTCAACTATCATCCACACTATCCCAAAGGTTTTACTTGGCACTTTATTGAAACAAAAAAAACATGATTACTACAGTAGTATAATCATGTGAACACACGAAAACAGTAGGTAAAAGTGTTGGGTTGTCTCCCAACAAGAGCTTTTCTTTAATGCCTTTTAGCTAGGCACGATGAGTTCAATGATGCTCGCATAAAAGATAAGAATTGAAACATAACAAGAGCATCATGAATCATAAGTTCCTCTCTCATAATAATTTTCAGTAGCATCATGAATAGATTCAACAATTTAACTATCACATAAAGCATTCTTTTCATGATACATAAGCATAGAAATTTTATTACCCTTTATGGCATGCGTGACATCATAATAATAATCATAGATAGCAACATTATTGTCATAATGAATTGAAACCTCTTCCAGAATATTGGATGTATCACTAAATAAAGTCATGACCTTTCCAAACCCAGTTTCATCAATATTGTAATAAGATTCAACACCCTCCAAAATAGTGGGATCACTACTACCAAACCCACTTTTCCAAACCCACTTCCAAACCCACTTTGATCATTTTAATCATCATAAATAGGAGGCATGCTATCATCATAATAAATTTTGTTATCGAAAGTAGAAGGAATAAAAGGATCATGTTCATTATGCAAAGCATCCCCAAGCTTAGGACAAGCATTATTTTCAGCAAATAAATCTTCAAACATTTCATACTCATCAAACATAGCATCCCCAGGCTTGTGGTTTTGCAGATCATCCACTACTACAGGATGCTGCTAACGCGACACTTCGATCAGAGACCCTTCAAGAAATTGTGTGCGATGCAATAATCGCAAACGGTGGTGTAAGAGAACCGTCTAAAATGTGCAAAACGTTTGCAATGACGGATGCATCAAACACGGTTTAAATTTTAGTTGCATGTGCAATGAAGAGCATATGGTTGATCCAGCAGAACTGTTTGTGATGAGGAAGAACAACAGAAACGGGCAGCCATATCAATGTCTGTGCGATATACGGCATACAGTACCCTCCAATGAACTGTGTGCTATTAGGGAATGCAACAGAAACGGTCAACCAGATCAAGGTGTGTGCGATATATGGCATATGGTTCACTCGGACAAACTGTTTTCGGTTAGGCAAGAGAAGGGAAACAGTTCATCTTAACAACATGTGTCCGTCTGTGATATGCGGCATTTGCGACCAGCCAAAGAACCCAAACGATTCTTGTAAACTAGATGTGTGTGATATCCAGCAAACAACACACTCGGATGAACTGTTTGCAATGAGAAATTATAACACAGACAGTTACTATAGTAAGTTCATGTCCGGTTCTATTCGTACAAAAAACTTTGAAAAATGCAAACTAGTTGTTTGCGTGTAAACAATTATCAAAAAGTAACGAGATAGACCTTCTTCAAGCCAATCAACATGTGTTCAAAAAATAAGAAATGTCAAATATTACAAAACAAAGACCTCGATAGACCTTGCTGCTGTAGATCCCTCTTTCCAGCCTTTATTGCGCAACACAATGGAAACGTTTCAACTGAACAATATGTGTGTGATATGCGGCAAACAGGTCCATGATCAGAAATGTGTGCGAAGACCAATAATAACACAGACGATTGCTGCTAATAAGCTATGTGATTTGCTCTGTCTACAGAAGAATAACATGTACATATATAACTGAAATAAACATCCAATTACATAAGTGACTATATAGATCATTCGCACACACCTCAATAAACAATTGCATGCATTCTAAAGTAGGAGAAACGATCGTCTAGTCATCTACTTCTTGTGATGCTCCCGCCATTGCTCTGTGGCTCGATCCCTCGGCTGGGGCATGAACAAGACAATTCCTCATGTCAACGATACGCCTGTACATCTCGTAGCTGGTGCACGCGTCATTGGCCGGGTACTTGATGTGTTCTTCATCCATTCTCTCATGCCAAACACTGTGCTAGGTGTCCTTGTCCTTCTTGCTCTCATCCTTCATCTTCATGTAGTAGGGGTCGATGATGGCCGAGGCGAGGTCAACCAAGGAGTTAAGTTTGTTCTTGGCCCTGCCCCAGACCTTGCAGTGGTCCTGGATGTTGACAAGATTCGGGCATTTCAAGCCCGAAACCTTGAGCGCTTTTAGATCGTTGGTGGTGTCCACCACAGCGAACTTGTAGTCAGAGCTGTTGATAAACGTGGAGAAACGCTCGCAAGGCCTTGTGGCCAGGTGGTAGTGGTAGACAAGGACGTCAAGTCGCATGCACAACTGGGCGACGACAACCTTCTGGTCATGCCCGGCACGACCGATGGTGTACTCGAGGTCGAAGCCGACCACTTGGTACTTGTCCTTGGCAAGGAACAGCTCCATAGTTTGGATGGAGCTCTCTACCGACAACGAATTGTTCGTGCACACCATCGAGAGGGACTTTCCCTCACGTGGGTGTCCACTACGTGGTGCATGGTGAACTGCCCACCGTTGTCGTTGTCGGTCGCTGGGAGCTCCATTGGAGCCACGGAGATCGCCATTGGAACCGTTGGATGTCCTCTCTGTATGTGTTGTCGTGGAGGTGCTTATTGTGTCGTGTGACGCGAGAAATGAAGGTAAATGGCCGAAAGAATAAATGGGGGCCGGGCGGCCTGGATTCTCGGCGCGTCCGCATGGCGGTTTTTGCATCGGTAACTGCATTGTGGAGCCGCGCCCGGCGCAACCGCATGCACACGAACGTGCGTGATCGTGCGTCGGCCCCAAACACTGGCAGCGCGCGTGGAGGGACGAGGGCAGAGCACCCAGAGGGATGCGAGAGGGCAGAGTGCGCCGCGGCCGCCTCAACCGCAAGCATCCACGTGCATAGAGCAGTTGAACACGCAGGAAATGGTCGCCTACAAGCCAGCCGACACTTGCATCGCTGCGTAGAGAGCGGCCGTGTGCTACTACCTCCGTCTTGGTCTATAGACCCTTTATATTATGTGCTATACTTTTCCCTCAAATTTAACCAACAAAATGTTAATGCACGTTATAAAAATTATATAATTGGAAACTATGTTCAAATACGAATCCAACTATATAATCTTTGGCGACATGCATTCGTATTTTATTAGTTAAATCCTACTTATAAACCAGGACGGATGTATAGTAGGTAATTCAATAACAAACATTTTTTTATTAACCATATGTGTATGTGGCCTTTCATCCTCCTCTCACACGTCTTGTCACCCCGCTACCGCAGACGGCTTATAGCGCAAGCTTGCGCAGCGCGCAGGAGCGTTCTTTTGGCCAAACGGTGGCGCCAATGAATCGTCGGTGAGCCCGTTCCCGCACAACCTCGCGGGTTCCCATGCAAGCTTCCCGCCCGACTGGGTGAAATCCCCCAAAATCCCAATGCTTACCGGCCTGCTATAAAAACCCTCACGGCCGACGAGTCCTGCATCACGTTTTCCCCTCCCTCCCTGTAGCTTATCTCGTCTGCTTCTCCCACAATCGCCAATGGCACTGGTCCGTTGTGGCCGCTCAGCCACTTCGCCGTCATCAGACGATAGCTCCAGCTAGGAGGCTACATCGCGGCGGTGGCGCAGTCCATGGCATAGTGTAGTGCGCGTGGCGTCCCTGTTGGGTTTGCGCGGAACACCCACCACACGCTCCGCCGTCGGTGCCCGTCGGCAGCTGTTGCCGGCCGCTGTTGCCGCCACACCACCGTCGAAAGCCAGGGCCATCGCCCGCTCCGCCGCCGCGACCCGAAGGCGGGAGGTGGCCGTTGTGGCCGCCACCCCACTGCCAGCCACCGTGGCCATCACCCACTGCGCCACCGCAGCCCGAAGGCGGGAGGTGGTGGTTGAGGGAGTCCTGGATTAGGGGGTATCCGGATAGCCGGACTGTATACATCGTCCGGACTATTGAAGCGTGAAGATACAAGACTCAAGACTTCGGCCCGTGTCCGGATGGGACTCTCCTTTGTGTGGAAGACAAGCTTGGCGATCCGGATATTGTGTTTCCTTCCTTGTAACTGACTCCATGTAAACCCTAGCCCTCTCCGGTGTCTATATAAACCAGAGAGGTTGGTCCTTAGAAGGCCGATCACAATTACAATCATACCATCATAGGCTAGCTTCTAGGGTTTAGCCTCTACGATCTCGTGGTAGATCTACTCTTGTACTGCCCATATCTTCAATATTAATCAAGCAGGAAGTAGGGTTTACCTCCATCGAGAGGGCCCGAACCCGGGTAAACATTGTGTCCCTTGCTTCATGTTACCATCAGCCTAGACGCACAAATCGGGACCCCCTACCCGAGATCCGCCGGTTTTGACACCGACATTGGTGCTTTCATTGAGAGTTCCTCTGTGTCGTCGCTGCCAGGCTTGATGGCTCCTTCGATCATCGTCAACGACACGGTCCAGGGTGAGATTTTCCTCCCCGGACAGATCTTCGTGTTCGGCGGCTTCGCACTGCGGGCCAATTCGCTTGGCCATCTGGAGCAGATCGACAGCTACGCCCCTGGCCACCAAATCAGGTTCGGAAACCTGAACTACACGGCGGATATCCATGGAGACTTGATCTTCGACGGATTCGGGCCCGTGCTAGGGGCACCAGACAGTCACGACGAGCATGGATTGGACCTGCTGTCGGACAACACTCGGGATATCACCCCTGCAGTAGCCCCGGACTCAAATCCGGAGCAGGCTGCGTTGCCTAAAGACGGAGGAATGGACCCCCACCCCGCAGGCCGTACCCTCATCGGCGGTGGAGCCGAACACAGGCCTCACTTCTGAGGAAGCCTGTGATTCCGGACCCCCGGATTCGTATCCGATTGTAGGTTCCAGTTCGTGCATTCCCGAGCCTCTCGAGCCTGGTTGGGCTCCGGTATTGGAGTTCACCACCGCAGACATCTTTCAGCACTCGCCCTTTGGCGACATGCTGAACTCATTAAGGTCTCTCTCTTTGTCAGGAGGCTCTGGGCCGAACTATGTCCAGCTTGAGTGGGGAGCAGGCGACGAAGGAATTCACTGCCCACACACCACCCACTTCATTGCCACGATCGATGATTTAACCGACGTGCTTGACTTCGACTCCGAAGACATCGATGATATAGACGACGATGCAGGAGAATTACAGGAGCCACCGCTGATAGGGCGATGGACGGCCACCTCCTCATACGATATATATATGGTGGACACTCCGAAAGAAACCAATGGCGACGATGCAACGAAGGACAACCCCTTAGGGAGAAAAGCAAAGCATGGGCGTCGTCGGCGCCGCTCCAAGCCCCACCACAGCAATACCGGCCCCGAAGAGGAAAACAATCCGGATGGCGCCGAAGAAGAACACAACCCTGATCACCCTGCCTTCGAACAGGCCGAACAGGAAGATGAGAAGGTCAGCCCAGAAGAACAGGCAATGGACGGATATCCAGAGGAGGACAACTACATGCCCCCCTCCGAAGACGAGATTAGCCTCGGTGATGACGAGTTCGGCGTGCCTGAGGATCCCGTGGAGCAGGAGCGCTTCAAGCGTCGGCTTATAGCCACTGCGAGGAGCCTGAAGAAGAAGCAGCAGCAACTCCAAGCTGATCAAGACCTACTCACAGATAGATGGACTGAAGTAATGGCAGCCGAGGAATACGGACTCGAGCACCAAACGGCTGACCGGCCACTCCGTGGCCAGGATAAAATGGGGTATCAGCCAGAATACCAGCCCGCACCCCCACGCCAACACACTACGGCCCGGGGCAACAGGCAAGACCTGCAAGATATTCTGGAAAACAAAGCAAGACAGCCAAGATCGATCTACGGATCGCGGGGGCGTGCCCCAACGATCGACGATGACCGTCACGCCGATTACATCATCAACAAGTCCGGCCGGGCCGAATACAGCAACCCAGACCAATTCGAACTGCGTAGCCACAAAGCCCGGCACAGAGGCGCCGCACACGCCCTCTGCTTCACTGATGAAGTGATGGACCATGAATTCCCATAAGGGTTCAAACCCGTAAACATCGAATCATACGATGGCACAACAGACCCCGCAGTATGGATCGAAGATTTCCTTCTCCACATTCACATGGCCCGCGGAGATGATCTACACTCCATCAAGTATCTTCCCCTTAAGCTCAAAGGGCCAGCCCGGCACTGGCTAAATGGCCTGCCAGCAAATTCCATTGGCAGTTGGGAAAACCTGGAAGACGCATTCCTCGACAACTTCTAGGGCACATATGTGCGACCATCGGACGCTGATGACCTGAGCCACATTAATCAACAACCCAGAGAAACAGCCAGGAAATTCTGGACTCGGTTCCTAACTAAAAAGAACCAAATAGTCGACTATCCGGACGCCGAAGCCCTGGTGGATTTTAAGCATAATATCCGTGACGAGTGGCTCGCTCGACACCTCGGCCAGGAAAAACCCAAGTCCATGGCAGCTCTCACAACACTAATGACCCGCTTTTGTGCGGGCGAGGACAACTCGTTGGCTCGCAGCGGCACCACGCCACAATCCGGCACCTCGGACGGCCGCGATACTAACGGCAAGCCATGGCATAACAGACATAAGCGACGGAACAACAGCGACAACACTGAAGACACGACAGTCAATGCCGGATTCAGCGGATCCATGTCCGGTCAGCGGAAGAAGCCGTTCAAAAGAAATAATCAGGGACCATCCAGTCTAGATCACATACTGGAGCGCTCGTGCCAAATTCATGGCACCCCAGACAAGCCAGCCAACCACACCAATAGAGACTGCTGGGTGTTCAAACAGGCCGGCAAAATAAACACCGAAAACAAGGACAAGGGGATGCACAACAACGATGATGAAGAGCCCCGGCGTCCGAACACCGGGGGACAGAAGAAATTTCCCCCCAGGTGAAAACGATCAACATGATCTACGCCACGCACATCCCCAAGCTAGAACGAAAGCGGGCACTACGGAACATCTATGCGATGGAGCCAGTCGCCCCCAAATTCAACCCATGGTCAGCTTGTCCGATCACCTTTGATCATAGGGATCACCCTACTAGCATCCGTCATGGCGGCTCAGCCGCATTGGTACTAGACCCAATCATCAACGGATTGCACCTCGCGCGAGTCCTTATGAACGGTGGCAGCAGCCTTAACCTGCTTTATCAGGGCACAGTGCGCAAAATGGGCATTGACCCTTCAAGGATCAAGCCCACCAAAACCACCTTTAAAGGTGTAATTCTTGGAGTAGAGGCCCCCTGTACGGGCTCTATAACTTTGGAAGTGGTCTTCGGATCTCCGGACAACTTCCGAAGCAAAGAATTAATCTTCGATATCGTCCCTTTCCGCAGTGGTTATCACGCACTGCTCGGACGAACCGCATTTGCTAGATTCAATGCGGTACCCCACTATGCATACCTCAAGCTCAAGATGCCAGGCCCGCGCGAGGTCATAACAGTCAACGGAAACATGGACCGCTCTCTCCGAATAGAGGAGCATACTGCAGCCCTCGCGGCGGAAGTACAATGCGGCCTACTCCGACAAACCAATCCGGCAACAACAACTTCGAGCACCATCAAGAGAGTATGGAAAACCCCGCAACAGGACCATCAAGCACGCCAAGAGCACGACTAGCAGTCCGGCCTCCGCTCAAGCTCCACCAAGGTTGCATTCGTGCCACGCGCACACAATTATGCACTCAAGATACCATGGGAGTAGGCGGAGGCGCAACAACGACTCAGTCAATAGTACGGGTAATCGCTACGTACCTCCATAACCCTTCCTTTTACCTTTCAGGACATTGCTTTAGTGCATCCTCTTCAGAAGAGCCGGATGGCGGACTCACATAGGGGAGAAAACCAAGGAGGCAATAGGCGTTGCACACAGAAGGAAATACCCAGGTGGAATCTATTTACGATCGTTATACCTGTTTTATCTATCTGTACGCAGCCTGCCCCCGGATAGGACATGTCAAATAGTCCTATTTATCTCCGCTCAACGCATCCTTTGTAAATATACGCTTAAACGTATTATTCATCAATGGGAGATCATAAATAGCGTCAGCTTATTATTCTTATTTGTGCATTTTTTCTTATAAATGTTTATTTGATATTACATCCGTACACCTTGGTACGTTCAGCTTGCCAGGGGCTTCTTATGGCGCCCCATAATACGGCAAGACAAGTCCGAACACTTTCAACAGTGCGGCACCCCGAACTTATAGCACTATATGCATCAGCTCCGAATCATGTCTTGGGTCTACAGTTGGGTTAGCCCGGCTCCCATGTTTTGGTACGTTACGTTCCATTCTATCGGCTAAGGTAGCGCAAGGAGAACTACTGCGATTGTGTGTTGGTTCTTCCAGACGAGCACCTCAGTAGAGAAAGCCGAAAACTGACTGGCATGATGTGGCGAGAGCTGGTCGCTGTTCGAGAGGTCTTAAAATCCTTAAAGATTTTTCCGCTTTAGGCGATAAATCGGCTTCGTCCGATCTAGGCGTATATAGCGCCCCAATTTGGCCTTCCGGATTCTAGGGGCTTCGCCGAAATTTAAAATTGTAGAGTTCTATGGCTAAGTGAAAGTTATAAAGCCGCATAGTCCGATTGCCTTGTTCGCTGCGCCGGACACCTCCTTAAGGGACCAAACATTTGGATAAAGAGTGTCCGAGTTTTCCACGAACACCCAAGTACTAGTTACGTGGGGGCGGAAGCCGACGACTGGCCTACTTTCAGAATTTTATAAACAACCGCATAGAAGGTAATATTTTAAATCAAACAGTGCTACATAGCACAAGTAACTTCGTCTTTAAATTACAAACATGACAGAAGCGAATTCATTCTAAAATGGTGTCCTTGGTACATTCATCGGCCACGAGACGAGCGCCCTTCATCACGCCATCATGGTACATCTCGGGATGGCGATGCGCCTTGCCCTCCGGCGGCCTGTCCTTCACCAGCTTCTCCGCGTCCAGCTTCCCCCAATGCACCTTTGCGTGGGCAAAGGCCCGGCGGGCACCCTCAATGCAAACGGATTGCTTGATCACTTCAAGCCGTGGACACGCATCCACCATCCGCTTGATCAAGCCTAAGTAGCTAGTGGGCAGGAGCTCACCAGGCCACATCCGGACTATGAAATCTTTCATAGCCACTTCGGCCGCCCTGCGGAGGTCGACCAACTGCTTCAGTTGGTCACTCAGAGGTATTGGCTGTTCGGCCCCAGCGTACTGGGACCAGAACAGATTCTCTGTTGAGCTCCCCTCTTGGGCACGGTAGAACTCCGCGGCATCTGAAATGCTGCGTGGCAGATTTGCGAATGCCCCTGGAGAGCTTCGAATTCGATTAAGTAAAAGAAACGCCTCCTCCACATGTTTGCTTTGCATAAAGAATTTCTTACCCGCCGCTATCTTTTTGGCCTCCTGGACCTCCTGTTGTGCCTTCTCGGCTTCAGCCTTGGTGTCCTTCATACTAACAAGGGCCTTCGCAAGCTCAGCCTCTTTCATCTTCAGGTCATGCTCCACGGACTCGAACTTCTTGAGAGGTGCCGAAGCTCTAGCTGTACCTCGCCCACTCTAGCACTTTGCTTTTCACGCTCCTTGCATTCCAAGGCCGCCTTGTCTTTGACCTCGGACAACGCTTTCTACAGGGACACCACTTCGGCGGTGGTCCCTGTTACACAGTCACGACGCTTTGGCGTTAGACTAACCAATTTTGTCTATCCTTAACTACACAAGAGCGGGGAATCACTTACCCTTGTTCTCTTCGAGCTGCCTCTTCGTGAGGTCGAGCTCTCCCTGCGCCTGCTCCAGGTCCCACTTCAGTTCGGCAACCTCGGCTGTGCGGGCAGCAGCGGCAAGCAACACAACCTGCTTATTCACATGAAAATTCATTATTAGACTCCTGCGGATTATAATTGACCCTTCGTTTGGTTTTTCTTTCTGAACACCAAACAGAGTATCAGGGGCTACTACCTATCGGGTGGTAATTATACACACATTTATTACTTACCTCAAAGCCTGTCGGGAGGCTCGTGCAAGCTTCGATTAGTCCTCTCTTGGCGGACAAAACCTTCCAAATCACCGCAGTCATAAGAGTACGGTGCTCTTCATCCATGGAAGCGCCACGAAGTGCTTCCAGCAGACAATCCGGCACCTCGGGCGCCACGGAAGTCCTCGATGAAGACGGCTCGCCCTCCCTAACAAGGGGCTGTCTGCCTGAGTCCGGAACCATTGAAGGTTTCAGAACGGTGTTCAGCTGAGAGCCCGGCTTGCTGTGGCTCTCATCGACACGATCCGCGGGGATCTTGAACCCCGCGTATCAGACATCTGGAATCCCACCTTGGGGCGTCTCCAGAGTCACCTCCCCCGCTCTGGGAGCCTTCGGGACAACACCTCCGTGTCATTTGCGGGCTGAGGAGTAGTGGCCGTCGGAAGCGAATTCATCTCCGAATCGCTCAGGGACCCGGAAGAAGATACCTCGGGGTGAGCCCTGGCGGACTGCACGTATGTTCGACATTATAAAAAGCTATGGAGTGAAGACATGAAAGAGTGCGGACACTTACGATCGCACTGGGGGCTTCCCCCGAGGCAGTCACCCCTCCTCGCTGAGAGCGGCTGTGGCGGAATAGTCCGGAAGGGACACCTTCCCCTTATTGGATGCCCGGGCCTCACCCTCCGGGCGGGTTTCCTCTTTTTCTCCTCCCCAGTGCGGGGAGGTAGGATTTCTTCTTGCTCCCTCCCGCCTCCGCGGGAGGAATCTGTCTCGTCGTCGTCGGACGACGTGGGTATGATGGCCTTGCGCCGAGGGCCTTTTCCGGCCCCCTTGTCCGCCTCTCCAGGCCCCTCATCCTTTCCGGATGGGCGTCTTCTTCTTCTTCTTCTTCTTCCCCTTCATGGGAGGAGTGTGCCTCGTCGTCTTCCGACGAGGCTTCCGGCACAGCCATACGACGGAGACCCTTTCGGGTCCCTGGGGCCTTCTTTTCGGCCTTCTTCTCCGGCACCTTGTATGACGCCGGGACCAGCATCTCCGTTAAGAGAGCATCAGCGGGGCCTTCTGGCAGCGGAGCCGGACAGTCAATCTGCTCTGCTGTCTCCACATAATCCTGAGCAAATATGCACAGTTACATAAGACTCCCCCATAAACATATTGGGAAGAACTGAATCCGGTGGCAGCCTGAAAACTCACCTGACTAGGGGGCCGTGCTGCGTGGAGCCCGCGGTCCTCGGATGTGGGAGGAAGTACTTCAAAGGCCTTGAACAACACCTTCCATGCGCCTTTATGCGTCATGTCGTAGAGCCTCTGAAGCGTCTGGTGTTCGGACGGGACGTACTCCCACAGATTGAATGCCCGCCTTTGGCATGGCAGAATCCGACGAACGAGAATGACCTGGATCACGTTGACAAGCTTGATGTTCTTGTTCTTCATGCTCCTGATGCAGGTTTGGAGTCCGACCAGCTCTGTAGATTCACCCCAGGACAGGCCCTTCCTTTCCCAGAAGGTGAGCCGCATGGGGGTGCCGGATCAGAACTCGGGTGCCGCCGCCCAGTTGGCGCCGCGCGGCTCGTTGATGTAGAACCACCCCGACTACCACCCCTTTACGGTTTCCGCAAAGGAGCTGTCAAGCCAAGTGACGTTAGGCATCTTGCCCACCATGGCACCTCCGCACTCCGCTTGTTGGCCACTCACGATCTTCGGCTTCACGCAGAAGGTTTGCAGCCACAAGCCAAAATGAGGCTTGATGCGGAGAAAGGCCTCGCATATGACGATGAACACCGAGATGTTGAGGACGAAATTTGGGGCTAGATCATGGAAATCTAGCCCGTAGTAGAACATGAGCCCGCGGACGAAGGGATGAAGTGGAAATCCCAGTCCACGGACGAAGTGGGCGACGAACACGACCCTCTCGTGGGGTCCTGGGGTCGGAATGACCTGCCCGGCGTCCGGTAGCCGATGCGCTATGTCTGCGGCCAATTATCCGGCCACCCGAAGATTTGTGATATGCTTCTTCTTGACGGTGGAGGCCACCCACTTGCCTCCTGCTCCGGACATATTTAGCCATGCGGGGAAGATTTGGGCTTGGGCGCTGGAGCTCGAGGGGGCAAGGATGGGCAAAGGAGGAAGAAGGCGTGGGTGAAAATGGGGAAATCTTATCCCTTTATAGAGGCGCCGAAAGCGGTGCGCCTCCCCACTTGCCCGTTGAGAATCGCTTGCTTCCCAAGCACCATGATTGATGGCTAGTGGGATTACCCATACCCGTATTGATGAGAATCCCATGACAAGGGGACATGATCTCTACGTTGACAAGACATGTCGGGAAAACCGCCTCGCAATATGCACTGTGGCTGGTTGTAGGAAAATGGTTCGAATAATGACCCGAAAGTAATGACACGTCGTGTTGTCTAAAAAGTTGTTAGCAGATTGCATTTGTGAAATCCCATTCTCTCTACAGCGGTACGTGAAGATCATTTTGTGGATTCGGACACGATTCATGTGTTCGATAATTATTCTGGAGTATTCGGAGAAGGAACCCGCCTTGCAATGCCTAAGACAAGACTGCGCGCCGGACTCATCGTCATTGAAGCCTGGTTCAAGGGCTACTGAGGGAGTCCTGGATTAGGGAGTATTCGGACAGCCGGACTGTATACATCGTCCGGACTATTGAAGCGTGAAGATACAAGACTCAAGACTTCGGCCCGTGTCCGGATGGGACTCTCCTTTGCGTGGAAGACAAGCTTGGAAATCCGGATATTGTGTTTCCTTCCTTGTAACCGACTCCATGTAAACCCTAGCCCTCTCCGGTGTCTATATAAACCGGAGAGGTTGGTCCTTAGAAGGCCGATCACAATTACAATCATACCATCATAGGCTAGCTTCTAGGGTTTAGCCTCTACAATCTCGTGGTAGATCTACTCTTGTACTACCCATATCTTCAATATTAATCAAGCAGGAAGTAGGGTTTTACCTCCATCGAGAGGGCCCAAACCTAGGTAAACATTGTGTCCCTTGCTTCCTGTTACGATCAGCCTAGACGCACATATCGGGACCCCCTACCCGAGATCCGCCGGTTTTGACACCGACAGTGGTCGTGGCCACCACCCCATCATCGGCCGCCCTGGCTGCTAGCCCACCATCGACCGCTGGGGTCATCACCCGCTCCGCCACCGGCGCCCGAAGGAGGGAGGCGGAGGTGGATGCCGGCACGTGCGTCAATGACCTTGCGCGCTACACCGAGTTCCTGCAAGAGGAGGAGGACAGCCTCGTCGAGCATGCAAAGAGCCTTACCGCCGCCGTGTCCGCGGCACACGCTGCCTCAGAGGCGAGGAATTAGGAGATCTACGAGGAGAACCACTGCTTCGAGAGGGATCGTCTGGAGCAGCAGTGGGCGTTCGAGCTGGCGAGCGTCGGCGAACGTGCAACAGCGGCAGGCACCGTATTGCATTTGTCCAGCTCGTCGGTAGGCTCCTACTCCTCTGCCTCTTACTGAGCGTGCTCGGCAGAGGAGAGGCTGCCAGACGTAGTACAAAGCCCCTCCGTAGTATTAGTAGTAGTATTTAGGGGCTATTTTGTTCAGTTCATCTGACTATAGATGTGGTGGAATTGTACAACGTACTTTAAATTAGCTAGTATATAAAGTAGAACTAGGTATTTCAGTACATGGTTGGCAACAATTAGGGAAAAATTTGGTCAGTTCAGCTGTCGAGTTGAACTGTTTGTATAAATTAAGCACGAGTGCTTAATCTATGAATGAAATATGTGCTTAATTACTGAATTTTAGTTGCAAAAATTAGATAGTGCTAGTAATTTTTAGCTGCATATTTTGACAAATCACAGTGTTACAAGGTTGACAAATGGCAATGTTACTAGATCAACAAATATCAATCTTTCAAGTTTGACAAATGGCAACATACCCAATATGACAGCTGCAAATCTTACCAAATTGTTCGTTAGTGGTTGCACACGGCTCATCCAAAACAACCGTTTGCGTTGAAGAGCTGCACCAATCCTGCTCTCGCTTTGCATACGGGTGTTCTATCTAGAACTTTTGCGATCAAGAGCTTCACAAATCCTGCTGGGCGCATTTTCCCTTGGCTTCCTAGGGAAGCTGTCGGTTTGCATACAGGTGTTCTATCTAAAACTTTTGCGATCGAGATACAATATTAAACCCAAGAAAAAAACTATTTCCAGCGGCGGCGGAGGCGGCGTGCCGCTCTGTCCTTGTCGTTGTCATCCTCCGGGACGCCGTTGTTGAGGTCTTCAAGGCAGCTCAGAATGTTCTTCACTTGTAAATCAAACATCATGTCGTTGCGCGATCGACGGGCAGGGCGTGGGAGGACGGCAGCTGGCGACGCTGAGAGGTAGCGGTCGGCAGCAGTGTCCCATGCCACTGAGGGGGGCGCGCGCAGAGGCACGGGCGCGGTGGGTGCAGCCAAACGCATAGGGACCGGCGCAGCGGTGGGTGGAGGGGCGCGCATGGGCACGGGTGCTGGCGCTGGCATGTACACGAGCCCGCGCGGGTCCGCGGAGACCTCGGTGAGCCCACGGCTTCCAACTCTGTGATATTGCTCGACGACCAGCCTGTCAATGCTAAGGGGATGGTCGCTGGCGCGGGCGCGGGGATGGGAGCTGGGACGGGAGCGGGGGCAGCAACAACCGCAACCAACTCGTTCTGGGCCCTGTCCATGAGGCCCCATTCCTCCTTATTTTCTATCTCCTCCAGCTCGGAGTCGACTTCACCAAATTTGAAGACTAGTGGCAGATGATCCTTCTGCGCCATGACGTTGGTGGAGGTCTGCGGGAGGGAGGGGAATGGGAGGCGAATAGTAAGGCCGCCCGTATTAAGTAGCGGCTCGGGCGCCATTAATGGAGAGGAAGGCGGGCGGCCATGGAAGTCAAAGGGCTCGATTCCCAGTGAGCCTGCGCAGCGTACAGCTCACACGCTTCCCGGTGATCCTGCGCATTGGAGGACAGCTTGCACGCTTCTTGGTCAGCCTGCGCACCAGACTGCGCTCGCACGCCTCCCTTTCAGTCAAGCATCTGTCCGCACGACACCTCCTATAGCCATTAAAATGAAGACACATGGTGTCACGTGAATGGTTAACATAACGCACCCGATTTGAATTATACAAACATTTGCGAGGTTAGAGTGACAGCTATTTGTTTGAAAAAGCCTTTGTTGGCTGTTATTCGAGTGCTTCTTCTCTCAAAATGGACACGAAAAATACCACATCATGTCGGGTGCCATTCCATGATATGATGCCAAGTTTCATGAATTTCAGACAAGTTTTGGATTTGCTAGAATTTAAAAACAAAGTATCTCAACGTTTTGCCGGCAATCAACAGTGCCCTAGTGTTTGAAATTCATTCCCATTTCTTGCATGGGACCTAAGCAAGCACCCAAGGAAAAAGATTTGATTTTTCAACAAATTTATATGCATTGGAGCATGTGCATGTAGTTCAAATTTGAATTATGCACATAAAATGCCTAGAAAACCCAGTTAATGTATAAAAATGTCCAAACGAACCCCTAAAAATTACAAAATTTAACACACCACTCCTGTTGTTCTATGTTGACACTAGAAAAATTTTGAAAGCAATAAGAGGCAGTGGATATCATTTCATCCCCGAAGGTAGGACGTTCCCTACCGAAACCATCAGCTTGTTGTGAGAAGCTCTGGTTTGTGAGAAGCTTATACCCAAACCTGCCCCAAATGGGACAAAAAAGTTAACACGGCATGTTGATGCCTCTCCATGATAGCATGCCAAGTTTCATGAATGTCAGATGAGTTTTTGGTTTACTAGAATTTAAAAACCAGGAATCTCAATGTCTGCGGCCGAGTGACGGTGGCAGGGTGTTTGACATTCATTCTCATTTCTTGCATGGGACCTAAGCATGCAACCAAGGACACAAATTTGAATTTCCAACCAATTTAAATGCATTAGAGCATGTGAATGTAGTTCAAATTTGAATTATGCACATAAATGCATCGAAAACTCAATTAATGCATAAAAATGTCCAAACAAACCCCGAAAACCCCCCAAAATGATAGGACATTCCTGTTGTTCTATGTTGACACTACAAATTTTTTGAAATCAATAAGAGGCAACTGATATCATATCGTCCCCAAAGGTGGGACATTCCCTACCGAAACCATCAGGCTTGTTGTGAGAAGCTCTGGTTTGTGAGAAGCTTGTACCCAAACCTGCCCCAAATTGGACAAAAAATTTACCATGGCATGTTGATGCCGCTCAATGATAGCATGCCAAGTTTCATGAATTTCAGACGAGTTTTGGATTTACTAGAATTTAAAAACCAGGAATCTCAATGTTTGCGGCCGAGTGACGGTGGCAAGGTGTTTGACATTCATTCCCATTTCTTGCATGGGACCTAAGCATGCAACCAAGGACACAAATTGGAATTTTCAACCAATTTATATCTATTAGAGCATGTGCATGTAGTTCAAATTTTAATTATGCACATAAATGCATCGAAAACTCAATTAATGCATAAAAATGTCCAAACGAACCCCGAAAAATCCCAAAAATTGACACAACACTCCTGTTGTTCTATGTTGACACTAGAAATTTTTTGAAAGCAATAAGAGGCAGCTGATATCATTTCGTCCCCAAAGGTGGGACATTCCCTACCGAAACCATCAGGCTTTTGTGAGAAGCTCTGGTTTGTGAGAAGCTTATACCCAAACCTACCCCAAATGGGACAAAAAATTTACCACGACATGTTCATGCTGCTCCATGATAGCATGCCAAGTTTCATGAATTTCAGACGAGTTTTGGATTTACTAGAATCTAAAAACCAGGAATCTCAATGTTTGCGGCCGAGTGACGGTGGTTGGGTGTTTGAAACTCATTCCCATTTCTTGCATGGGACCTAAGCATGCAACCAAAGGACACAGATTTGAATTTTCAACCAATTTATATGCATTAGAGCATGTGCATGTAGTTCAAATTTGAATTGTGCTCATAAATGCATTGAAAACGCAATTAATGCATAAAAAATGTCAACACAAACCCCGAAAAATTCCAAAAATTGACACAACACTCGTGTTGTTCTATGTCGACACGAGAAACATTTTGAAAGTAAGAAGAGGCAACATATATAATTTCGCCCCCAAGGTGGCACGTACCCTACTGAAACCAACAGGTTTGTTGTGAGATAAGCTCTGGTTTGCGAGAAGCTTATACCGACACCTGCCCCAAATGGGACAATATTTTTACCATGGCATGTCGCTGCCGTTCCATGATATCATGTCAAGTTTCATGAATTTTAGACAAGTTTTCAATTTACTAGAATGTTAAAAGCATGTATCTCAGTGTTAGCGGCTGAGCGACAGTGTCAAGGTGTTTGACATTCATTCTCATTTCTTGCATGTGACCTAAGCTTGCAACCAAGGACAAACATTTGGTTTTGCAACCCGTTTTTAGACTGGAGCATGTGGTTTAATTTTGAATTGTGCACCTGAAATGCCTAGAAAACCAAGTTAGCGTATAAAAATGTCCAAACGAACCCTGAACAATTAGAATTTTTTTATGACACACATATAGTTGCTTGTTCACTGCAGATAAAAGATCTAGCAATTCAAACACTGTCCATTGCCGTTGTGACCCCATTATGTAATTCAAATCAAAATTAAAAATCAAGTAGATCCGACACAGTTTATTATCACCAACTGTGTGAGATGCAATACAAAATATCCTGGAGCACCGTCGGTGTATAGTATGCCTATGGCTTACGTGAGAAGGTGCGTCGGCTACAGTCCACAGCCGGCGTGTCAAGCACACTAGCTCGCTCCCCAAATAACATTTAACTGTTCAATCGTCGCCGGTGAAAGATGGGGACGTGGACCCACGTCGTGAGGGCAACTTCGGTGGCCCGCGACGGCGAGAGCACGGCCGCAGCCGCCATGCGCGTGCTAACATGGTGCATGCACGCAGCCGCAATCTGCGACCGGGCGGCCATGGCAGCCCAAACGGATGCTGTTGCTTCTCAGGTGGTGGCAGCAACATCTGCCTCGGGGATAGCAGCTGGCGAGAGCGGCACAATGACTATCCATTCCACAACGGTGGCCTTAGCCCTGATGGAGGCTGCCCACGCCCAGCTCATGGTGGTCACCGCAGAAATCAAACGAAGCTTCTCCGACAATGGTTGGCAACCCACGGCCGAAGAGTTGGCAATCGCCGAGAGCGTTCAAGCAGCAGTCCGTTCCTCCTCCGCATACCTTGCAACGACGGAGCCCGTCCAAGCCCAGATCACGGCCGCCCACGCCTAGCTTGTGGCGGCCTTTTCCAAAGAGATGGCAGACGCAGATGGCGAGATGCTTGCCGAATATGGTGTGATGGATGCCATGGAGCTCCGTCCCTAGGAGACCATCGGGCGCGTGCTGGACATGGAGGAGGCGGCGGAGATCGACGAGCACCAGCCGTAGTAGTACTCTTTGTTTTGTTTAATTAAGAGTGCCGGTCTTTAATTTGTTAGAGTAATGTTTAGGATGTACTAAATACATGAGAAACAAATACAATTGCTATATTTCCAAGTGGTCAAGCATGCATGGTTTGGTTATACATTGTGCAATGTGGTGCTTAGATAACGTTTGGTTCATTTTGAAGGAAATATGCCCAAACTTCGGTCATGTCTACATAGTTCTCGAACCCTTAGGGTCCGCACGCTTAACGTTCGATGACGATTTGTATTATGAGTTATGTGATTTGATGACCGAAGTTTGTTCAGAGTTCCGGATGAGATCACGGACGGGACGAGGAGTCTTGAAATGGTCGAGACGTAAAGATCGATATATTGGAAGGCTATATTCGGACATCGAAAAGGTTCCGAGTGATTCGGGTATTTTTCGGAGTACTCGGGAGTTACGGGAATTCACCGGGAGAAGTAATGGGCCTTATTGGGCCATACGGGAAATAGAGGAGGCAGGCCAAGGGGAGGTGGCGCCCCCCATGGGTCCAAATTGGACTAGGGGAAGGGGGCGGCGCCCCCTTGCCCTTTCCTACTCCCTCTCTCCCGCCTTCTCTCCTACTCCTAAAAGGGAAAGGATTCCTACTAGGACTTGGAAGTCCTAGTAGGACTCCATAAACTTGGCGCGCCCCTAGGGGGCCGGCCTCTCTCCCTCCCTCCTTTATATATGTGGCCATGGGCACCCCATAGAGACACAAGTTGGTCTTTTAGCCGTGTGCGGTGCCCCCCTCCACAGTTACACACCTCGTTCATATCGTTGCAGTGCTTAGGCGAAGCCCTGCGCCAATAAATTCATCATCACCGTCGCCACGCTGTCATGCTGACGAAACTATCCCTCAGCCTCAACTGGATCAAGAGTACAAGGGACGTCATCGAGCTGAACGTGTCCTGAATGCGGAGGTGCCGTGCGTTCAGTACTTGATCGGTTGGATCGCAAAGAAGTTCGACTACATCAACCATGTTATTGAAATGCTTCCGCTTTCGTTCTATAAGGGTACGTGGACACACTCTCCCCTCGCGTTGCAATGCATGACATAGATAGATCTTGCGTGATCGTTGGATTTTTTTTGAAATTACCGCGTTCCCCAACAGTGGCATCCGAGCCAGGTCTATGCGTAGATGTTATATGCACGAGTAGAACACAATGAGTTGTGGGCGATAATAGTCATACTGCTTACCAGCATGTCATACTTTTATTCAGCCATATTGTTGGATGAAGCGGCCCAGACCGACATTACATGACCGCGCTCATGAGACTGGTTCTACCGACGTGCTTCGCACACAGGTGGCTAGTGGGTGTCTGTTTCTCCAACTTTAGTTGAATCGAGTTTGACTATGCCCAGTCCTTGTTGAATGTTAAATCATAACACTTGACAAAAATCATTGTGGTTTTGATGCGTAGGTAAGAACGGTTCTTGCTAGAAGCCCATAATAGCCACATAAAACTCGCAACATCAAAGTAGAGGACGTTTAACTTGTTTTTGCAGGGCTTGCTGTGATGTGATATGGTCAAGACATGATGTGATATAATTTGTTGTATGAGATTATCATGTTTTGTAACAAAGTTATCGGCAATTGGCACGACCATATGGTTGTCGCTTTATTGTATGCAAGGCAATCACCATGTAATTGTTTTACTTTATCACTAAGCGGTAGTGATAGTCATAGTAACAATAGTTGGCGAGACGACAACGATGCTACAATGGAGATCAAGGTGTCGCGCCGATGACGATGGAGATCATATGACGATGCTTCGGTGATGGAGATCATGAGCACAAGATGATGATGGCCATATCATTTCACATATTTTGATTGGATGTGATGTTTATCTTATTATGCATCTTATTTTGCTTAGTACGGCGGTAGCATTGTAAGATGATCCCTCACAAAATTTCAAGGTATAAGTGTTCTCCCTGAGTATGCGCCATCGCGATAGTTTGTCGTGCCAAGACACCACGTGATGATCGGGTGTAATAAGCTCTATGTTCAAATACAATAGGTGCAAGCCAGTTTTTGCACACACAGAATACTCGGGTTAAACTTGACGAGCCTGCATATGCAGATATGGCCTCGGAACACTGGAGACCGAAATGTCGAGCACGAATCATATAGTAGATATGATCAACATAGTGATGTTCACCATTGAAAACTACTCCATCTCACATGATGATCGGACATGGTTTAGTTGATATGGATCACGTGATCATTTAGATGACTAGAGGGATGTTTATCTAAGTCATAGTTCTTAAGTAATATGATTAATTGAACTTTAATTTATCATGAACTTAGTCCGGATAGTATTTTGCAAATTATGTTGTAGATCGATAGCTCGCGTTGTAGCTTCCCTTTATTTTTGGTATGTTCCTAGAGAAAAATAAGTTGAAAGATGGTAGTAGCAATGATGCGGACTGGGAATTATGTCCTTGATGCACCGCTAGGTGACAGACCTATTGCAGGAGCAGATGCAGACGTTATGAAAGCTCAATATGATGACTACTTGATAGTTTAGTGCACCATGCTTTACGACTTAGTACCGGGCCTTAAAAAACGTTTTGAACGCCACAGAGCATATGAGATGTTCCAAGAGCTGAAATTGGTATTTCAGACTCATACCCGTGTTGAGAGGTATGAGACCTCCGACAAGTATTTCGCTTAAAAGATGGAGGAGAATTGCTCAGCTAGTGAGCTTGTACTCAGAATGTCTGGGAACTACAATAACTTGAATCAAGTGGGAGTTAGTCTTCCAGATAAGATAGTAATTGACAAAGCTCTCTAGTCACCATCACCAAGTTACTGGAACTTTGTGATGAAGTATAGTATGCAAGGGATGACGAAAATGATTCCCGAGCTCTTCGTGATGCCGAAATCGACGAAGGTAGAAATCAAGAAAGAGCGTCAAGTGTTGATGATTAAACAAGACCACTATTTCAAGAAAAGGGAAAAGCGAAAGAAAGGGAACTTCAAGAAGAATGGCAAGCAAGTTGTCACTCCCGTGAAGAAGCCCAAAGTTGGACCTAAGTCTGAAACTAAGTACTTCTACTGCAAAGGAAATGGTCACTGGAAGCGAAACTACCTGAAATATTTCGCAGATAAGAAGGATGGCAAAGTGAACAAAGGTATATATGATATACAGATTATTGATGTGTACTTTACTAGTGTTCATAGAAACCCCTGGGTATTTTATACTGGTTCAGTTGCTAAAATAAGTAACTCGAAACGGGAGTTGCAGAATGAATAGAGACTAGTTAAGGGTGAAGTGACGATGTGTGTTGGAAGTGGTTCCAAGATTGATATGATCAACATCGCACACTCCCTATACTTTCGGGATTAGTATTGAACCTAAATAAATGTTATTTGGCGTTTGCGTTGAGCATGAATTTGATTTGATCATGTTTATTGCAATACGGTTATTCATTTAAAGTTAGAGAATAATTGTTGTTCTGTTTACATGAATAAAACCTTCGATGGTCATACACTCAATGAAAATAGTTTGTTGGATCTTGATCGTAGTGATACACATATTTAAAACAAAAAAGAGGCTAGCAAACTCACCTCCAGGAGGCTCCCCCGATTGCAGCTTCATCGGCCGTCGGATCTGCCCCTCTGATGCGTTTGAGCCGTTGAATCTTCACAGCAGTAAAACCCAATTTTCACCTCACGGTCATTTTCGCTGGCCAATGACGGGTGGGCTCGCGTCGTGTGCTTGTTGGCTGGGTTCGTCGTCCCCCCGTGTAAGAAGTTTTGGCCAATCTGCTCCGCGCGTTCTGCGTCCAATCCTACCCTTGCCTCGTCCCACTCCCACTCCCATTCTAGATGCCAGACAAACCCGAGCCTCCTTGCCCAATGCCCCCGATCCCCACAGCCGCCGCACGACCTCGCTCCTCCTTCCCTCCTGCCGCAACCTCTCCTTGCTCGCAGCCGCCTCCTTCCTACCTCCGCTCGAGCTCCGCCTTCCTCGCCCGCCTCCTCCTCCTTGCCATCGGCGGAAGCGGTGAGCATAGGGGCAGCGGCTGGACGCGATGAGCTTGCCTCCAGAGGCGCTAGGAACCTGCACGCAAAGGGCGACCCCATGGATCCATCCCTGCTGGAGAGAGAAGATGGAGGGAGGATTGAAGGATAGGGGGAGGTAGGCGTGCTGGGGCGGGGTGGTCTCGCCTGCGATGACAGGGCTGACTGGCCGGAGTTGGATCAAGATCCCGGCTGGCACGGCTCGGCTCCAACTCCCTCTTCCACCTCTCCGCTCCCCGACACTCAAATCTGGTAAATCTCCTCTTAGTTCATTGCGCTCTTGGATGATTACCCGATTAGTTATCAATACTAATCCTGATGCTACCTTGGAACTGTATGGTTGGCTAATTTATCTTGTTTGACCCCTGTTCCAGGCTCTTCTACACACATCCGTAGCTATGGAAAGAAAGCTTGTAGTGGAGTGGCTTCCTTTGTACGATCTTGGAAGATGGTTTGTATTGTTGACTATGGACTTCAGACCGTTTCTATTTTCCTCCGTGAACCTACCACTGATGTTTTGGAGGTGCTTGCTTTGTGTAGATGACCTCTGAAGCCCATTAGAAAGCATGGCAACGGCTAAAGGTTAGCGCATTTCGAGAAGCCAACAGATCGCCGCCTACTTCCTTAGGCTGACAATCACCTGCAGGATAAAGTGCGATGTTTTGCCTGAGGGGTTGGAGCAGGACCGCAGGATGAGGTGAGAACAAGGGTCATTTCAGATTCACCTGAACCATCCAAAGTATTTGTTAATAAATTTCTTCAAATGAGCACTCCATCCTATTAATTACAATCCTTTTAGTTCATGTGAGTAGTAGCTGACTTAGTTGTTTATGTGCTTATGAACAGATGAGTATAGTTTTATTTTGCTTGCCAGGGGCAAGATCTTGCTATTAATCAACTTTCTAGAATAATTTTCTTGATATGAATTATGAAATTTGCTTTGTTAACATCTTCATATATTGTCACATAAAAGGTGTAGGCTGAGATGATAGTTTTATTTGCAGACAAGATCAAGGACTGGGCCAACGCGGTCGTCACGCATGAACCAATGTAGCCCATTGGCACTGGTAAAGTAGTATCGGTGGCTCGGGGACATGAAGTAAGTTCCTCCGTTTAGGTGTATTGGTGTTTCTGAACTAGCAGGCACAATTCATCTCCTGACCACTGGCCGTTGTCTTCCCGTCTCCTAAAATTTGTGACCAAGCGATTATACCTGAAACTGAAGCTTCGTCTTTTTAAGATTTACCATGGTGTAATTTTATGCTACAGTCAAGCCTTGGATATAAAATAAACATGTTATGAAGATGATATATTAGTTTTAGAAATACATATTGAAGGACTATAGCAGCGTTTCTTTTTACCGAATTTCGTTTTGTTGTTTTTTCATCTATATCGCTCATTTTGTTGACATGATTATTCAAATATGCCTAATGTTTCTTTGTTTTTTCAGGTTTCCCAAAACTAACAAATGCTGCTCTCTGATAAATTAGGAGGCTGAAGATGGTAGCTTACTGAACTCTCATTTTGGAAAAAATCTGGAGATGTGTAGTGCTGACAAAGAAATGGAGGTATGTATGAGTCTGATGTTTGCATCTTGTGACGCTCACATGCTCGTGCAGCTGCTATCTGGATTTTCCGCCACCGCCTAGCGTCGCTTTTGCCTGTAAATCTAGTCGCCACCATGGTAATTTCTTTTCAGTCCCAACTCTCCTCCTGTCCCCCGCATTTTCTTGCTACGGGTTCTTTTTGTGTGTGTGCTTGTTGGCTTAGTGATGTGTGTGTTCAGGCACGCGTTGTCTTTGCCTACCAGGGTGTTGGCTCTGCTACTTGGCCGGTTATAGCGAGTAGGAAGCTGATAGGATGGTATTTCTCCTTCGTCAGCCAAGGAGTTCACACATCTCTCGGTTCTCTGGGCATGTCACCATGGACAAGCAGAGTGGGAGGACACTCTTCTACTGGTTCTTGGAGGCTCAGGCACATCGTCTCATTCTCTAGCTCAATTGGGATTTCTTACTTACCTCATTCTCTTGTTTTTCAATTTTTTTACTTAGTCACTTATTTCTGGAAAGATTTTGTAGCTATTATCTTGAGCTACTTGTAGTTCAATAATGTTTCGGTTGCTACTTGGGGTGCATACCTGAGAATACACATTATTTTTCAGTTCAATGCGCAATATATAGCTTTTGGTTGTCGCCATTAGGACACAAAAGTACTAGATTTTGAAGTTTTTAATAGCTCAAATATGCCAACTGCAGAGCAACATGGTAGTTACAATGGTTCCATGTCCTAATTAGTTCTTTTATTTCGTTTTGCAGGCGTATTATCTTGGAGGTTGTTTCTTATTTTTACTATAGATCAAGTATCTTTGTTTCCTTTCTAGCTACCTCTGTTGCGTTTGTTTTATATATCCTATATGATTTAAATATCCTATATGTTGTCATGATCCTTGCTTCAGTCATCATGTTGATTTTCCAAATTTGGTCGGGTGTTGTGTTTTTTTGGCCCTTGTGCGCTTTGATTGATGTGGTCTGGCTTTGTGACTCTGATGATGCACATGCAATGGTGGCATGGGTGGAACGAGAGGAAGGATGGGAATCAGCTACTTGCATTCGCACAGAGGAGGCAACGTCGACTCGATGGCACAGCAGAGGAGGCTGGGCTTGTTGTGGAGCTTCTTGAGGCAGCAAGACGTCGGCGAGAGCATCGCTGCTGGCAACGGCTCGAGTGACCTCTTGAGGATCTTCTCCATGAGCACCTGGGATGATACCAACTCCAACATCATGTTCTCAGCGCCCGACAACAAGAAGGCCGAGGTGCTCGGCGACAGCGATGTCAGCATGGTCACCAGCTTCAGCAACATCGACTCCCAGGTAGGACAAACTTCACATATATACACTTCACATCCATCCAGACTCTCCCGCCTGCCAATTGTTTAATGCTACACTTCTACTAACACCTTGGTCCAGATTCAGTTAGCCCTCTCGAGCTGGACATGCCCAGCATGGACGACTACCTGCAGCTGCAGCAGGACTCCGCCGACTACAGAGTCCATGCCAAGCGTGGCTGTACCACTGTTGGGGATATAACTATTTGTGTAAGCCACCCAGGAGGGGCCGGGTTACACAAAGAGGATTCACCAGAGAGAAGCCCAAGACCAAGCATGAAGATGGCGGTTCAATAAAGGGCTTAAGGCCCACAGGCAACTTAAGGCCCGTTGTAGTAAACCGCCGTAATGGCATGACTTGTATCATAAGGTATATTTAACTAGTCACCGAGCCGGACACTGTTTATAAGCCGGACGGGACTCTGTAGGCCACAAGGCGTCAACCTGTGTATATAAGGGGACGACCTGCTGGCGGCTTAGGGCAAGAAACAACTCATCGAGAACCGGGCATAGCGTATCTCGCTCCCTGGTCATCGAAACATCAATACCAACCCAACTAGACGTAGGCTTTACCTTCACCGTAAGGGGCCGAACTAGTATAAAAACCTCTCGTGTCCCTTGTCCCGATTTAACCCCTTCAAGCTTCCTAGTTGCGATGGCTCCACAACTAAGTCCTTTCACGAGGACATCTGACGTGACAATTCCATGACAGTTGGCGCCCACCATGGGGCCAGCGCACGATGGATTTGAGTTCTTGAAGGGCAACTTCGAAGGGCTCAAGGGATACGTAGTGGGCCGGATGACCAAGAGTCGTCGCGGCAAGATCTACATTGACGACGAAGGCTGGGGTCCTGACGCCGGCTCAATCGAGTACGGATACCGGGTCCCCTTCGGCGGAATCCACGTCTTCATCGGGCGGATCGGTGAGCCGGGCCCTGAGCCGGACAATTGCACCGACCTCGTCGAGAGGGCTCAGCGTGCGAGGAAGACCCGGACTCAACCTGTCATGAGGCGTGCCTTCGTGGGCTGCATCCATGGAGAGGAACTTTCTGAAGGATCTGAAGATAGGGGTGAGACGCCGTCCTCTCAGACGGTGATTCGTCCGCCGGTTCAACAGATTCGTTGTACCAAGTGGAAAACGGCGTGCTCGGGGGCTGTTCCGATGGCATCAGTATTCCGAACCCCTGTGAGCCGCCAAGATGGGCCGGAGTCTTCATGGCTAGGACTTAGCCCGACTCAAACTCTACGGCTGCTGCAGCAGTAACGTCCGGGTTAGGAGCAGCCGGGGCAGGCGGCCCCGTGCGCCCACCGGCTCATGCGCTGATAGACCTCATGGACAAGCTTACGACCCTGTTAACCGCAACGGTTATTCCCGCAGATAAAGATGAGCATGATGCGGAGGTGGCACGGGTGCATGAGGAAATAGCTCAGGCCAAGGAGGCCTTGGTAGCTGAGGACACTAGATTAGCTGCAGAGCGGGCAGCTCTAGATGCTCGGGCACAACGGTTACAGTCGGAAGCTTACCAGCTCACAATGATCTTAAACGCATCCAATGAGGTGATGAGGAGGAGACATCAGAAAACCCAGTCCCGTTTACCTCCGAATTACGACCCTCGGGTTCTTTTTGCTACACCCGGAGCCGACCCAAGTAACCCGCCAGAGGCCAATCAGCTCATGACAGCCGGAACAGGAGGACCGGCTCAGCCTCGGGAGATGGCACCACCTCACGTGAGCATGCCACCGCCGCGTTATGTGCCGATCCCACCGGGTCACTTTTCCAACCCCATGGAGAACTTAATCGAAGCCTCAACACGTTTGGCGGCTCTTCCTATGGACGGTGATGACCCGGCGGTAGTGGAGACCCGGAGAGTCAGAGAGCTCCTCCAGACGGCCTTAGCTCAGCAAGAGACCTATTCTTACAGCCGGGACATAATTCATTCAACTCCCCCGCCTTGGTTAGCGCCGCCTCGCCAGAACCGGAGCCCGAGTTACAGCAGGCACATGGAGTCTGAAGCTTTGTCAAGCAACGCCCAACGCCATAACCAGCCCGATGGCTATAATCCAGTGCAAGACCGAGTACGTCAAGAGAACGAGCGGGCGGCTCAGCTGGCGGCTCAGCTAGCGGCTCAACAGACGGCACATCAAGATTTTCCAGAGTATCCAACAACTTCCATTGAGGCGGGAGTAGCCACTAGAACCAGTGGTGTTCCTTGCCTGGTACCGGCTTTGCATAATGTACGGTTGCCCATGGACTTCAAGGGACCTCGAAAGGTGACGAATTACACGACCGACTTACAGCCCGGAGCATGGATCGAGAGTTATGAGATGGCCATGGAGCTGTTGGAAGTCAATGACGCGGTGATGGCTAAATATTTCACCATGATTTTAGATGGAACGGCCCGGTCTTGGTTAAAAGGTTTGCCACCCAATTCCATTGGTTCATGGGAAGAGTTAAAGGCCCGGTTCATCCAGAATTTCAAGGACACCTGTAAGCAATCTATGTCGATTGTGGACTTGATGAATTGTAAGCAGGGGGAGGGTGAGTCCACCACCCATTGGGTACGCCGGGTCAAGGAGATAATTTATTCATCTGACAAGATGGATGCCGGCTCTTCAGTCCTTATGTTGGAGAAGAATTGTAGCTTCGAACCGCTGAGGCAGAAATTGGGGCGCCTCAAATGTGACTGCAAGGATATGGGTACACTGATGGCGGCTTTAGTTAAGTATGCCGACTCTAATAGTACCAAGGATCCTGCGTCTGACGATGAGAAGACTGGGAAGGGAAAAAGGAACGGCAATGGAAAGGGTCAACAGCATAACCCGGGGAATCAGGGCGGCAATAAACGTAAGGCGGACGGTAACCCGGAGTTTGTAGCCAATGCCAATGCGCAGGGTAACAATCAGAGACGTAAGGGTAAGCTGCCTGGATCCGGCGGGTCAGGCTCATCTCTTGAGCAGCTACTCAATGAGCCCTGCCCGAGACACGACACCAGGGAGCGGCTCGCTACACACCTGTGGAAAGATTGCGCGATCATGAAGGCGTTTAAGAATTCCAACACCTATGATGACCATAATGGGTCTGGTGGCGGTTCAGGGGCTGGCGGTTCTCACGGCCCGGGCGGTGGCTCAGGTTCCGGCTTTCAGGGACGTCAAGGAGGCTAGAATCAGCAGCAGTCTGGTCAAGGAGAGCAGAAGCAGCAGTCGGGTTATCAAAGCAACCCGAAGCAGTTGAATAGTGGGTAGTATCACTCGTTTACCACTAGCCTATGCAAACGTGACCAGAAGTTCATAAGAGGGACGTCAATTCTGTCGAGCCGGCAATTCCTCGTTACTTGAGGTGGTCAGAACAGCCCATTGTGTGGAGCAGAGAAGATCACCCTCCACAGGTCGATAATCCGGGTCAGTTGGCCTTGGTGGTAGCACCTTAGGTTGGTGGATATAAATTCACTAAGGTACTCATGGACGGGGGTAGTAGCATCAATATCCTCTATTACGAGACCTTTCGATGCATGGGGTTAACCGATAAAAATCTGAGGACGTCCAACACTATTTTCCATGGAGTGGTCCCTGGTAAGTCGGCTTACCCAGTTGGCAAGATTGAGCTGGAGGTGGCCTTTGGAGACGAATATGACTCCAGAGATGAGAAGTTGACGTTTGAGGTGGTCAAAATCAGGAGCCCATATCATGCTCTGTTTGGGCGGCCGGCTTATGCTAAGTTCATGGCCCGGCCATGTTATGTTTATTTGCATCTCAAGATGCCGGGTCACAAGGGCACCATCACTGTGCATGGAAGTCGGAAGGTGGCGTTGGAGTGTGAAGAAGGCGACGCGGCTTATGCTGAGTCGGCCTGTGCAGCGGAAGAGCTCAAATTTTATCAAGATAATGTTGACCTAGCGGATATGACCTCCCTTATGAAACCAACTACAGAGCACGACCCGACATTGAAGTTTAAATCGGCTGCCGAGACAAAGCTTGTTGACTTTACCCCGGGTGACCCTTCTAAGCAGTTCATCATCATCAACAATTTGGATCCCAAATAGGAAAGCGCGCTCATCAAGTTCATCCGTGAGAACCGAGACATCTTTGCATGGAAACCTTCTGACCTGCCAGGTGTACCGAGGGAACTCGCTGAGCACAATCTCAATATTGATCCGAAGTATAAGCCGGTCAGGCAGTTTCTTCGGCGTTTTAACGAAGAGAGATGAAAAGCTATTGGAGAGGAAGTCGCCCGGCTCTTAGCGGCCGGGTTTATCGTTGAAGTTTTTCACCCGGAGTGGTTGGCTAACCCGGTGCTTGTCCTCAAGAAGAACGGCATCTGGCGGATGTGTGTGGACTACACGAACTTAAACAAGGCTTGTCCGGCTGATCCCTTTGCTCTTCCCCGTATTGATCAAATCATTGATGCTACGGCGGGTTGTGAACGTTTGAGCTTTTTGGATGCTTACTCTGGTTATCATCAGATCAAAATGGAAGTTAAGGACCAGGAGAAGACGGCTTTCATCACTCCGTTCGGGGCCTTCTGTTATGTATCTATGCCGTTTCGACTCAAGAGTGCTCAGGCCACTTATCAGCGGTGTGTGCAGAACTGTCTACACGATCAAATCAGGCGTAATGTTCATGCTTATGTAGATGACATTGTGGTGAAGTCCAGAGAGAAGGAAACCTTAATATCCGATTTAAAAGAGACCTTTGATAATCTCCGGGTTTATAAAATGATGCTTAACCCAGCCAAGTGTGTATTTGGTGTACCTGCAGGTAAGCTTTTGGGTTTTCTGGTATCAAACAGAGGCATCGAAGCTAACCCGGAGAAGATTAAGGCAATTACCTCTCTGGCTAAACCGGTGTGCATCAATGATGTTCAGTGATTGGCGGGTCATGTTGCCGCTTTAAGCCGGTTTATAAGCCGGTTAGGTGAGAAGGCCCTGCCGCTATATCAGATGATGAAGAAAACAAACACTTTTGTCTGGAGTGAGGCTGCTGATGCTGCCTTTGAAGACTTGAAGAGACAGTTGTCTGAACCACCGGTTCTTGTGGCTCCCATTGATAAAGAGCCGTTGCTGCTATGTGGCTGCCAATTCACGAGCCGTCAGCGTTGCCATCGTGGTGGAGCATAAGGAAATTGGCAAGGAGCATCCAGTTCAACGGCCGGTTTACTACAGCAGTGAGGTGCTCATTGAATCTAAACAAAGGTATCCACATTGGCAGAAACTCGTTTACGGAGTGTTTATGGCCAACCGGAAGTTGAAGCAGTACTTTCAAAGTCACCCTATAACTGTGGTAAGTTCTGCCCCTTTGGGAGATATCATTCAGAATAGGGAGGCTACAGGACGAGTCGCCAAGTGGTCCATCGAGCTTGGGCCTCATGATTTGAAGTATATGCCACGTACTGCTATTAAGTCTCAGGCCTTGGTGGACTTTATCAATGATTGGACAGAGTTATAGGCCCCTGAGGAGAAGCCCGATAATACATATTGGACGATTCACTTTGACGGGTCCAGGCAGCTAGAAGGCTCGGGGGCTGGAGTGGTTTTAACTTCCCCTCGAGGTGACAAATTTTGTTATGTACTCCGCCTTATGTTTCCGTGTACTAACAATGCAGCTGAGTACGAGGCCTTACTTCATGGCCTCCGGATGGCTAAGGAGATGAACTTAAGCTAGGTAAGATGCTTGGGCAACTCAGATCTCGTGGCTCAACAGGTGTCAGGCAAGTGGGATTCCAAGGACCCCCTTATGGTGGCTTATCGTCGTGAAGTAGATGCTGTGGCTGGTCACTTCAAGGGTTATCAAGTGGAGCACATTGATCGAAGGAAGAATGAGGCGGTTGATGCTTTAAGCCGGTTGGGATCCCAACGTAAGCCGGTGCCGCCTAAAACCTTTCTTGATATATTACATAACCCTTCTGTCAAGGTGCCTACCGAGGAAGAGCTAGCGGTGCCCGACCCGGAGGCACATCTGGTGGCGGCTCTTCATGTTATCTCGGATTGGACAGTGCCCTATTTGGCTTATATGACCCGGGGTGAGTTACCTGAGGATGAGACCTTGTCGAGACAAATCATCAGGCGCTCTAAATCTATGACAATTGTTAACGGCGAGTTACATCACCTAAGTGTCACTGGGGCGTTTCAACGCTGTGTGTCCCCTACAGAAGGCCAAGAAATACTTCATGAGATCCATGAAGGGGATTGTGGCCATCATGCCGGGTCAAAATCTCTTGTAGCCAAAGCTTTTCGTCATGGTTTCTATTGGCTGACGGCTCATGCTGATGCGGAGGATCTAGTCAGCAAATGTGACGGTTGTCAAAAGTTCTCACAACGAGCTCATGTGCCGGCTCAAGAATTGAGGACGATCCCAATCACTTGGCCGTTTGCAGTCTGGGGGCTTGACATGGTTGGGCCTTTCAAGAGGTCTAAGGATAAAAAGACACATCTCCTGGTGGCAGTGGATAAATTTACAAGGTGGGTTGAGGCAGAGCCGGTCAGTAAGTGTGATGCAGCCACGGCAGTTCAATTCATGAAAAAGGTGATCTTCCTTTTGGTTTCCCACATAGCATCATAGCTGATAATGGCACTAATCTCTCCAAGGGTGCCATGGAAGAGTTCTGTCAAGGAGAACATATCCGGCTTTATGTTTCAGCTGTTGCTCATCCTCAATCCAATGGTCAAGCAGAAAGAGCTAATCAAGAGATCCTGAAAGGTATCAAACCCCGGCTCTTAGTCCCCTTACAGCGGACTCCGGGTTGTTGGGTCGAGGAGTTACCTTCTGTGTTATGGAGCATCAACACTACGCCTAACAGATCTACAGGCTACACGCCTTTATTTATGGTGTATGGTGAAGAGGCGGTCCTGCCAAGTGACATCCGACACGATTCACCCTGCGTGGCGGCTTACGTTGAGGCTGACAACGAAGAAGCTCGTCAAAATGCACTTGACTTATTAGATGAGGAGCGAGACTTGGCAATAGCCCGCTCGGTGATTTATCAACAAGACCTGCGCCGCTATCACAGCCGCCGGGTTAGAAGCAGAACCTTTCAGGAAGACGACTTGGTGCTCCGGCTCATCTAGGATCAGTCTGATATGCACAAGCTATCCCCGCCTTGGAAAGGGCCCTTTGTGGTCAGCAAGAATCTTCACAACGGGTCATACTACCTCATCGATGTTTGAGAGCACAAAGACTCACGTAAGTCGGAGGAGGAGACCGCCAGCCGTGGAACATTGCTCATCTCCGGCCTTATTATACTTAAGCCACTGGCTTTCAGGATGTATATATTTTTTGACAATGTATATATTATATAAAGAAATAAAGCAGGACCTCCGTCCTTTTTACCCTCAAAAAATCTATGTGTCTTCTTTATCAGGTAGTGGAGGCAACCAATAGGGAGCGGGTCACATCTGAATCCAGCTTTCCCTTTAGACTGGCTTATGATCATACCTGAATCTAGCCATGGTCACTTGGGGGCTTCCTGTTCAAACATAGGTCATATTCGAACCAAAGAGAACATAATTGTCGGTTCCCACTTCATTGGCATACTGCCAAACCCACTTGGGGGCTTCTTGATCATATTTGAATCATAGCTTAACCCCTTTGGGTCTGACGTGGATCGTATTCGAATCAACGTCATTAAATAACTCTTATGTTCACTTGGGGGCTTCCTGTTCAAACATAGGTCATATTCGAACCAAAGAGAACATAGCTGTTGATACCCACTTGATCGGCATCGCCAAAGCCACTGGGGGCTATATGATCGTATTCGAATCTTAGCTTAACCTCTTTGGGACGGTTCTCTGATCGTATTCGAATCAGGAGCCTGTGAACATTGCTTATAAATATAATTACTTTAACTATCTTGAAACCTTCTTGAGGAGATGGTTTTTGATTCTTCCGGTTTAATATTGATTACCCCAGGTTCTAAAGTGCCAGGTAAAGCATCATATGAGCCGGGAAGGTTATCAAAGGGTTTGCAGTAAACTGCCCAGAAAATTTTGCTTGTTTTATGTGCAGGATAAGGTAAAGCAAGTTAAACATCAAGAAAGTATACGGTTAACGTAAGCCAGAGAAATGTACTGATGGCGGCTTACAAAAGTAATAAGCACCATAAACATGCGCCAGGACATGACAAACATTAAGAAGTTTTTCCTATCCTATTACAAGACTCCCCGAGTCTGAATAAGTGAAGCATTGTTTTGGCAAAGTTATAAAATGCCTGGCGGCTCATTCCTTCGGCGGGCTTGAAGACTCCGGGTTATCCTTCTCCGCCTCTCCGTCGGTTGCTCTGTCCTGGAAGGTGGACGAGGCCCAGTCAATGCCGCTCAAGGCTTCAAATTCAGCCTCATCATCTATTAAACTGGCGGGTCCACTTCAGGGGCAAAGGTATGCTTACGCGTTGGAGGGATCAGGCTGACTTGGTCGTATGGAATGTTTGGAATTCTCCGGTTCTCGCTATCATAGCCCAGTGAATACTTAGTAAGATCAGTATCATTCCCAATGAGAGTCGCCAAGGGATGCACGGCTTTGACACAGGCGGTGAAGTCTTGATCATCAAATGCAGTGCCGTCCTCCTTCAGGCTTGGATATCTAAGAGATAGATCAGCCAAGTCAAGTTCTGGCACCCATGCCTTTGCCCGGCTTAATGCGGCCACGACTCCAGCTCTTGCAGATGCCCGCCTTAAATCCTGAATTCGTTGAGGTAGCACTGAGAGATACTTCAACACGTCTTGTAGGAGGTGGGGAGTGGTGTTTGATAAGGCCACAACGGCCAAAGCACGTTGAGACCCGGAGTACAGCTACTCCACTAAGGTGTAAACCGCCTTAAGCTTGATCAGCATGTTTTTCTTGAGGTTGGTACTCCTGGGGCCTGTATGTTCACAAGCATAACAATGAGCCGGAAATAACTATTACAATAGTCCTTGGAAGATTACAATGTTTAAGGTTTTTCAGAGTGACTTACCGAAGATGGCTGAGACCATTTGGGATATCTGCCTTTTTAAGTCGGACAGCTCGGTCGTTGCTTCTGCAAGAGATGCTTCTGCCGCCTTGGCCTGAGTCACCAGTGAAGCCCTCTCGTCAGCCCAGATTTTCTTTTCTGACTCGAAATTTTGCCTCAACTTCTCTTGTTCAGAGACGCTGAATTCAAACTTGGAGTTGGCTTTCTGAGTTTCAAGCTCTTGAGTTTTCAGCTGGCTCTTCAGGCCAGCAAGCTCCGACTCAAATTGACTTATGGTGGCCTGTATTGGCATCAGGTTATGGTAAGAATCATGGTAAGGTAACATTCAAGTCCCAAACACTTTACAAGTAAAGATACTTGGCACTTGGGGGCTAATGTATGCTTAAAGAAATTTTTATTACCCTGTCGGGTCATACATAACAAGTCTCAAGTACTTTACAAGTAAAGATACTTGACACTTGGGGGCTAATGCACAAATTCAAAGTCTCATGATATCACCGGGTTAAATATATTCACTTTAAACCGGACAAACTAACAGTAAGTAGATTTCTAAGTCCACAACATATTCATTCATAAGCAATAGACTTGGGGGCTGGTACAGTAAGTAAGATTCAGGAAAATAGCATAAGTTATACCTCAGATTTGTGCTGTATTTGTTTCACCATGTCAATTTCCAGGTCACGACTACTATGCACTTGGTTCGGATAGCCCGAGAATATATCACCAATGCTTAAGTGAGTATAGTCAGTGATGTCCTGTTTGGCTTTTCAACGTTGGGCAAATTCTTCCTTGGCAGTGCATTGGGCAAGAACAGTAGGCAGGCCCGGTTCAACAAATTGACTCTTCAGATATTCAACTTCCGGGTCAGTCGTCTTGTCCGGGCTAGGAGATTCCGGGTTATCAGAGTTGTGGATAACATCTTCAGCAGGCGGGTTAGAAGTTGGCACCATAATATCAGAAGCCGGTTCAGGCGGCGGTTGATGGGTGGAGCTGTCAGGAGCGGACAAGTCAAGCGCCGGCTCAGTGACAACCGGGTCTTGGGATGGCTTATTTTTCTTTGCCCTCTTGCTGGGCTTCTCTTGTAGACTGTCAATAAAGGTAGAAGGATGAGTATTAAAGCATAAGCATGGTAAAACCCAAAGTAAGAAAGGTTACATTACCCGGGAGCCGTTTTAAAAGCCGGCATGTTTGATTGCATAGACTCGTCAGAGGAAGGAGAGGTATCCTGATAATTGGAGTCAGATGAATTGAGAGGTTGGCGAATCAAACCTGCCAAAAGGTAAAACAGAACGTGAATCAGAGATAACCTCGATCCGACGCTTCCTGGTTACATCGGGTAAGCCGGAGGAGAGTTCAGCGTCTTGATTGGCCCGAGTCTGCCTCCGGTTCTCAAGCTGTTGTTGCTTCAAAAGAAATTGAGGATCTTGGTAAGCTAGAGGATGTGAAAATCTTACTTTCCGGGTCACCCTTCGGATTTTTTGCTTTGGCAAAGGCTCTGAGTCGGAGGAGATTATAGTTACCTCTTTGTCAATTGCTTGAATGTTCCCTGTATCCTCGTGAAAGGATAGAATATCAGTAAAATAACGACAAAGGAGTTAAGAAAAATCAAAGGATTACCTCTTCATCATCCGAAGAAGAGTCATCCAATTTAAACATATCGGAGGCACTGGGTTTCTTCTTCTTTGAGGTGCCCGACTTGGCGGCCTTCCTTTCAGTTTTCATGGCTGCCCTGGCTTGTTTGGAAGCCTCGTGGTCATATTTGACCTTCTAGAAATTATCACCGGCCTGTGGAAAAAGATAAGGAATCATAAGTACAAAGAAGGTATAACATGTTAAAGAGTATTTATTAAGATTGGTAACTCACTGCAGGGGACAGGTTCTTCTTGCAGAAGGGAAGTAAGCCGAACACATTGCTAGTTATAGTGCCCTCCTTCAGCAGCGACTGGGTTGTAGCATCTACCACGTCATCTGGTAAGTTGTCAGGGCTATGACGCATTGGGTCATCTTTCTCGCCTGTATAAGTACACATTAAGCCGGAGCGGCGGCTTAATGGTAGTATTCGCCAGGTGACCCAGACCCGGACCAGATCGATGCCGCTTAACCCGTTTCCTAAAAGAGCTTTGATCTTCCTGATGGTGGGATTGAGAGGCAGGCGCTCAACAATAGTCAACTTGTCTGCCAGCTGATGGTTGGATTCAAGGCGCAGGGCGCGGAAGCCGGGCAGCGGCCTTTCATCAGCCGGTGAGGTGTCTTGACAGTAGAACCACGTTTGGTTCCAATCTTTCGGGTGACTCGGCAGCTCAGCATAAGGAAAAAGACAATCTCTCCGCTGCTGGATTGAGATGCCGCCAAGTTCAAGACTAGGCCCGTTGGCACGTTCATTCTGCCGGTTCAAGTAAAAAAGTTCTCTGAACAAAAGCAGACTTGGATCCTCTCCCAGGTACACCTCGCAGAAGACTTGGAAATTGCAAAGATTTGACACGGAATTGGGTCCAATGTCTTGAGGTCTAAGATCAAAGAAATTCAAAACTTCCCTGAAGAATTTTGAGTCGGGAGGGGGAAATCCCCGGTTCATGTGATCCGTGAAAACTATTACCTCCCCATCTTTGGGTTGAGGCCTCTCTTCAGATGGGTCAGGGGCACGATAAGACATGACCTCCTTTTTGGGCAGGTGGCCAGACTTCACGAACTCAGCAAGTTTACTCTTAGTAACTGTGCATGGGACCCAATTGCAAGTCACAGGGGCTTTGGCCGCCTTAGGTGCCATGACAACAGTTAGCCTATGACAAAATAAGAAGTTCCGGTTCAATTTTAACTCGGGAGAAATATCTAAATTATTTAAGGCGTCGGCTTAAGAAGGGGCCTAATGATATAAGGGTGATTGTGCAACAATATTTAAGCCGCTACAAGTATCAAGAGCAGTTCAAAATTCTTAAGGTCATGAGAAGAAAGCAAGGCTTACAACTAAGTATCACTTATTTAACCCGGCTACATGGACAGTTATGTTTATGGGTATTCGACAGAAGTAATTTTCCGGGTGATACAAACAGGTTTCATAATCTACCACTGTTATTTTGGATCAAACAACTGTTCCGAAAAGAAAAGTTTCTAGACCTAAGACTGGAGCGGATAAAACTCAAGGGCTCAAATGGGGGCCTCTATGCGACAGAAAGGGGTTCATTTGCATTTCAATGTAGGTGCAAAACATCTATCGCATCAGTTTTATCATCTTTAAGATCAAGAAGAGCGAGGATAATGAAATCTATGAAAGAAAGCTACTGGACAGCGAAGAACTCGAAGAACTCGAAGACCTTAATGTAGATCTAAGGAGCATGAAAGGGGAGACTTACCGATGCAAGGTTTCCGCGGAAGGGTGTCACGTTTTTTCTGGTCCGACCAGGTTGATGCAGCGACCTGAGTTGGTGAAGACAAGGAGACCTGCGGCGGCGGCGGCGGAGCTCGAGTGGCAGAGAGGAGGCAAGAGGAAGAAGACGACTGGAAGAAGGAGAATGGGAGACCTAGGTCGCACCTATTTATAAGGAGAGGATAATTGAGACGGCACGGGAAATGAGGAGATAAGAATTATTATCCAGCGGCCCCGACGCCTCGATTTTCGGAATAGTCAATAAAAGCAGAGATCCGTTGAAGGATACGGTGGAATAGAAAATGAATTTAAGAAAGGATGACGTCACGCCGGGTTAACACGGATCCAGAAGATGACATCATGGCGGGTTAAAGAAAACCCTCTGTATAGTCATAAGAGTGAAGATTTATTCTTTAAAAGTATTTTTAAGATTGACATGAACAGGTTCAAATCAATCTGGGGCCTAATGTTGGGGATATAACTATTTGTGTAAGCCGCCCAGGAGGGGCCGGGTTACACAAAGAGGATTCACCAGAGAGAAGCCCAAGACCAAGCATGAAGATGGCGGTTCATTAAAGGGCTTAAGGCCCACAGGCGACTTAAGGCCCGTTGTAGTAAACCGCCGTAATGGCATGACTTGTATCATAAGGTATATTTAACTAGTCACCGAGCCGGACACTGTTTATAAGCCGGTCGGGACTCTGCAGGCCACAGGGCGTCAACCTGTGTATATAAGGGGATGACCTGCTGGCGGCTTAGGGCAAGAAACAACTCATCGAGCACCGGGCATAGCGTATCTCGCTCCCTGGTCATCAAAACATCAATACCAACCCAACTAGACGTAGGCTTTACCTTCACCGTAAGGGGCCGAACTAGTATAAAAATGTCTCGTGTCCCTTGTCCCGATTTAACCCCTTCAAGCTTCCTAGTTGCGATGGCTCCACAACTAAGTCCTTTCACGAGGACATCTGACGTGACAAGTCCACGACAACCACTGACCCGCAGAGCATCGCTTGGAAGGGTTAGTTAGTTTGCTGCAACATTTTTGGTATTCGTCTTGGTGTTGGATGTTTATACTGAACATTTTTCTTCCTTATGCTGTTTAGGAAAGAATAATAAGGATCAATAAGAGGCTAAGGAGGCTGCAAAGACCTCATTCCCTACATGGACAAGGTCACAGGTAACTAAATCAGCTGAATTGATGCACACTGTCAATTATGTTACGACACAGAGATGAAATTTTCACCAGGAATTACAGAAAATTGTACTCGCTAAAGTACTAAATCTGACGACTACGTGCTGCATATTTAGCGATAAAACTGAATACTAATGTACTAAATTTGGTGTTCCTAACCCGAGTTGGAAGTGTTGCCCACGAAAATCGGTAGTTGTCAATAACCCGGACCTTAGTTACTTCAGATTTCAGAATTGCAAAAGTGGCAACTCAAAAAAAACTTAAATGTTGGCTATACTTTCTGTCGTTATCATGATGGTACAATACTTTGTAGTAGATTCTCTTCGAATCCTTCTCTAACATGGTTATGGTAGTAATTTGTACAAAAGTTGCTATGATTTTTTGATTCCCAGTTTATTCTACCATGGATTCCCTCTGGTATGTGCATGTTTCACAACTGAATATACACGTAGAAGAAACTTGAGAGCCAATATTAGTGCTAAAGGATTACTCTGATTGCCGATCTATGCTGTCGCGGCAACACAGGCCAATACACATTCAGGAAATATGTGACCAACTTCCCCAAGGTCCCGCATCGTCTACTCAGGTTAATTCTCGGTCTACAACCTCCAAAACCTATAGTTCTATTTTTAAAAATGCTCAAGCGCCCATTGCTCTAAGCGTTAGCCTGTCGCTTTGCTTATGCTTCATGCTTTCCTGAACATGTTTTTAAGTTTTCATGTTGATTACTGATTGTGGGAGCTGAATTGTGCTCCGGTGGAAGTGTTAGAGTGTATCATTTTTGTAAGCATAATCTATATCCATTCCTATTGGGAACATACCCATGTAAGTATTTGTAAGAATCTTGTAGGAGCATGCTACTAGGACTCATGTACACTGGCTATTCTAGACATTGGCATGAGAATGGTCTGCATCCCATATATGGTCTTAGTGCGTCTAAAAAAAGCACGTGTTAAATAACTATTAGCACAACGGTTTCTAACCAATAGAAAGTTACTCCCGTTGGTATATATGAGGCAATGTTTAATATTTTGTTAGAATAATGGTTTTATTAATTGGATGACTATCACTTTCATGGTGCGCCTACTTTCAAATATGTAAAATCCCAGACTCTATGTAATGTGCCTTCAATATCTATTCAACAGTTGAATAGCAACATCAAATCATTCCTCGAACTTGTTATATCATGCTCTCTGTCTTCTTGACATTTAATTTCAATTAAACAAATCTTGTTCATAGTGAAAAATATATTTTATAGAAAAATAGCCCTTTATTCTGTTTATTATCTCTAGCTACTTCTACTGTGGTCCTTGCTTAATACTGATGTTTGTCTTGTGATTGATTCAGGATATTCTGTGCCCCAAGCCCTACAGAATAATGCCCAGTCTAATTTCAACAGTGGGCATGACAACATCAAATTTCTCTCTTCAATATTGAAGAAGCGGCTTACTCGGATCAATGGGCATGCACTTAGAAAAATAGCTAAAGAGTACGTGATATTCCTAGAGTAAATAAAGGACATGGTGTGCTCATAAGTTAGACAGAAGCAAAATGTTATTTATTATGCTCCTGTTGTATCTTCGGACATTTTCTTCCACATACCAATACCCCAATATTGAATATCTACTTTCCCATTGTCGTACAGAAACTGATGTTAGTATTTGTGCATACTCTTTGTCTTAAGTGGGCTTTCTTTTAAAAAACATGCCTTTATATTACCCAAATAACATAACAAAGTATGTAATCTGAGTATATATTTTAAGAGATAAGTCTTAGTTTTTTATATAAATGGGTTACAAATTATATGGATTCAAATTGGACTCTGTCATTTTGTCGCAAAATGATCACAGTGATGTCTACGACCTCCTCCTAGATGTATTAATCTCAATCTCATGTTTGGTTTTCTTCCCTTTTCTCTTCCAATGATGTAATTTCTTTTACTAAGATAACACCATGTTTGTTGTAATGCCTTATTTGATGTAAGATCCCTTTTCTACTTTGAATGAATTTACTTCATATATTCTTATTAAGTTTAGTTCATCATTCAGAGACGGTGGTATATTTTTGTCCTTCACGGTTAAATGAGCATTGTGTAGAAGTATGTCTAAGTTCTCGTTCTTCAAGTGCTTCAAGTAAATGAAATTGTTTATTTCGAATTTAATACCTTTTAATAATAATCATAATGAGAGGGGTATGCTTCTCTCTCTGGGCAAATGTTACTTTAGACAACATGTACTAAGAAATAAAAACTCTGGAAATGTATTTGAATCGCACAAAAATAGTTCGTAGTTCTTATTCATACTTCAAACACGTGAGGCTCTTCAAATTAAACCATGTTTTTTTCAAGGCGCATATGGATTTAGCAGACCACAACTAAACCGACTCTATATACATGGCCTGTCCTTAGTAAAGGAAACTATTTTCATCGTGAACATGGCTTTAGTTGAAGGTTCTTGCAGCATGAAACTATTTTCATCGACAACATGTCTTCAGCAGGTCTCTGCGCCATTTGGCGCAATGGGTCAACTAGTTCATAATATTGATGCCAAAAGATGCAAAGCTGATAATGATAGGCAACTTATTTGTGGCAATGCCGTTTGGGTCATATCGGTGTAAGTGCATGAAGAAACTCCATAAATATGGACTTTTGGAATCACTTTATTCTGAATCATTTGATACTTGCGAACTGTGCCTTATAGGCAAGATGACTAAAACTCCGCTCTCCAGAACAACGGAATGAGTTCCTAACTTATTGGAAATAATACATACTGATGTATGCAGTCCAATGAGTGTAGATGCTCGTGGCGGTTATCGTTATTTTCTAACCTTCACAGATGATTTGAGCAGATATGGGTATATCTACTTAAATGAAACATAAGTCTGAAACATTTGAAAAGTTCAAAGAATTTCAGAATGAAGTGGAGAATCATCATAACAAGAAAAATAAAGTTTCTACGATCTTATCGCAGAGGCGAATATATGAGTTACGAGTTTTTCCTTCATTAAAACAATGTGGAATAGTTTGTCACATCCCTAGTCTGGTATGACCTAGACTAGCTAGTCATTGGTGCATCAGATTTAAATCTCATTTAAATTTGAAATGAGGAATGGTGGAACCCTCAGAATCATTTTTGAAAATGACCCAAATAAAAATTTCTCCAAAAGGGTCCAAGAAAATGCTCATGCTGCCCTCTGAAAATATTGGACAGAGATAAAAATCAAATCAATATTTTTAGGAGCTCATGGATATTTAGTTTTGGCCATTTGGTTTAATTCGATAAATATTTGCATTGGAAATATATTAGTTATATGTATTAATATATGTCCAAAAATTATGCCATTTATAAGGTAGCTCTGGATTAATATAACTAGCTTCCATAAAAAAATGGCATAAGTAAATAAATTGATTTAGTATTATTACTAAATCAGAACAAATGTCAGAAAATTTAGAAAAAGAAATAAACCGGAAAACCTTACCTGGGCTTCTGCCTGGCGCCTCTGGCCCAGCAGCAGCAGGCCGGCCCAGCCAGCACGCGGCCCAGGCCGCCTCCTCCTCTGTCGTCTTCATCCTCGACAGAGGGAGGGGAGCGTGCCCGGCGCGCGCGCGCGTCACCGCGCCACGCCACCTCCCTCCCTGCCTGCCTGCCTCTCCCCTCCTCGTCTGAATGCCCTGGAACGACGCCACGCGCCACCCCGACCTCTCTCGCACACTCCCTCGCCCTCCTCCTCTCCCCCTGCTCTCTCTCTCTCTCACCCGAGAATCACCGCCGCCGCCGACGAGCATCACCGTAGCCACCGCCTCCCCCTCGCCTCCCCGACACGCTCCCCAGATCCGCCGCGACCCCCTCTACCTCCTCGTCGAGCCACGCAAGACGGAGCACCCCATGGAGCCGTCGCCGTCGCCAACTTCGCCTCCGGCCGCCGTGGATCCTCGCCGTCGATTCGGGAGCTACCGGGCATCCCCGACCTCGCCCTCGCGCTCGCTGGTCTCGCTGTGAGCCCCCGCACCGAACCCCCTCCTCCCCGTGCTCGTTTGCCCCGTCTAGCTAGCTCAACCACCGCGCCCGTAAGTTCCTCGCCGCCGGCCATGGCGCCACGATGGCATGAGCCCAAGCCAGCCACTCCCGCGCGCGTCACCGTGTTCCTGGTGACGCCAGGAGGCCGTAGGAGCCCTCCGCTTCCACTGCCGTGCACCACAACGCCACGGCCGCAAGTCGCCGAGCTCCGGCCGCCGCCGCGAGCTTTGCTCCGGCGAGCTCCGGCGCCCCCGCAGCCCCCCACCAGCTCCCCTGGTTGCGGACGACGACGGGCTACGCCCCGGTGGTCTTCGCGCGACCAAACGCCGCTTGTAGCGCAAGTCCGGCGAGTCACCGCCGCGCTATTGGTCGCCGCCGGCCAGAACTCCGGCGGGCTGACGTGGCTCGGTTAATTAGGCACTAATCCCCACCTACTGACGCTGACGAGTGGGCCCCAGGGCTTAGTCAAAGCTAATCAGCCAGGTTTGACTCGGGGTTAACCCCAGTGTCACTGACGTGTGGACCCCACACGTCAGGTTTGACCCTGGACAGCCGCGTTGACCCGCTGATGTAGTGATGACGTCATGCTGGCGCAATAATATGATTTCTGGATTTATATTAAATCAGAAAATTCCAGAAATTGTTTTAAACTTCAAAAATTCATAACAATTCAACCGTAGCTCAGATTAAAATAATTTATATATGAAAAATTATCAGAAAAATGCAATCTTTCCATCTGTACTAGTTTCATGCATGAAGAACCAACTTATACATGCTGTATATGAGAAAACACATTATGGCATATATAGGAGCTTATCCTAGAGATGCATTTGAACCTTTGGTTCAAATGGACTTCAAATCAAATGATTTCTAGTTGCATTAGCTCAAACAACATCACATCTTTATGCCATGTTCATGCATCATATTGTTGCATATGTTTGTGTATTGATTGCCGGCACCGTTCCTTCTCGATAGGTCTTGCTCCGGAGACCGTTCCAGAGTACCTATCTGTGAAGCAGTGCCTCCTCTATTGATTTACCAGGCAAGCAAACCCCCTTGTTCATTCCGATACAATCCTACTCTCTCGCTCCTGCTCTCAGTTATTGCATTAGGACAACAGCGATTCATCTGCTACTTTGTGCCGCGGTAGTTGAACCCATTCCTCTGCATGACCTGTCATTGCCACAGTAAATAGTTGAAACCCACTAGCATGTGTAGGAGTTGATTGAAGCCACTGATGTGTTCCTACCATGCTATGCCTGCTATTGCTTAGAGTTGTGTCAGGCCTGATTCATTGGGAATGAATTGGAGTGTTACGATATGTTCTGGTGCTGAGAGTTAAGTGTGTGAACACGATTTGGTAAAGGTAGCGGTGAGAGGCCATGTAGGAGTACATGGTGGGTTGTTTCACTGGATCCGTCCTTAAGCACTGAGTTCTATGTATGTTGTCCAATGACTCGATACTACCACACATTGGGCTCCGGGCGCTCCAAGCCCTCTCGACTTATTAACCAACTTGATCTCTGTCCAGGAGTCGCAACTAGTTTCTGGTGTTTGTAGGTAGTGTTAGTAGTCTACCAAGTGGCACCCGGCCAGGTGGGCTTGGGACAGACTAGGCACAAGTGGCACGGTGTACCAAGCGTAGATCCATCCGGCGAGGTGGGCTTGGCAACCCTGCACACATCGTTTGGGGCCGTGAGTGAAACCCCGGCCGGATCTCCTTGCGGATGGAACCCGAATAGGCGATAAACCTGGATTAGAGTCTTGTGTGGTTAGTCAGGTCGTGGCCGATACCCTCGCCAGGCTTCCGCTTGAAGGTTGCCGAGATACATGACGTGTACATGGCGGTAAGTGGCGAGAGCGTGTGTGAAGAAGTACACCCCTGCAGGGTTAACATGATCTATTCGAATAGCCGAGTCCGCGGTTATGGACTTCTTGGATGCTTACATGGTACATAGACAACTTGAAGTGGGTACCCTAAAATGCTCAAGACAAGTGTGAGTGCTATGGATGGCCTTCTCGTAGGGAGACGGGGATGAATCCATAGTAGTGTATTGTGTGGTGTTTAGTGGACTCGTGTATGTTGTCTCACCTCAAGAGTTTCTGGTAGTTGTAAAACAGGATAGCCACAGAGTCAAAGCTGGCTTGCTGCAACTAAACCCCACAGTACCCTCTTGATACAAATGCATGTATGCTAGGATCTGATGTAAGTCTTGCTAAGTACCTTTGTACTCATGTTGCTTCATTTATGTTTTTGCAGCAGAGACTTCGGTCTTACTAGTGTTCTCATGGACTTCGACGAGTAGCTTGTACCTCAGCTACGATCTTGATCGGACGTTGTAGATAGTCAGGCTTTCAGCCTTTTTCATTTGTAGATGTCTGTACCCAGACATGTAATGCTTCCGCTTGTTGCTTGTATGCTCTGTTTGATGGGTCTTGTGACCCCTGTTTGCAATATTGCTATGATGGCTCTTCTGAGCCTTTATCTATATGATTGTTGAGTTATGCTGTCATGCCATGTTGTACATCACATACTTGCATGTTATGCGTACGTGTAATGTGTATTGCTATGTGTGGGATCTGACTATCTAGTTGTTTATTCTTAGTAGCCTCTCTTACTGGGAAATATCTCCTAGTGCTTCCACTGAGCCCTGATAGCTTGCTACTGCTCCGGAACACTTAGGCAGGCCGACATGTGTCCTTCTTCGATCCTGTGTCTGTCCCTTCAGGGAAATGTCACGCGATGAATACCGGAGTCCTGCTAGCCCGCTACAGCCCGGTTCACCGGAGTCCTGTTAGCCCAGTGCTACAGCTTGGATTCACTCGTTGATGACCGACACGTTCGATGCTGGGTCATGGATGCCTGTCCCTGTAAGTTAGTGCCACTTTGGGTTTACGACTAGCCATGTCAGCCCGGGCTCTTTATCATATGGATGCTAGCGACACCATCATATACGTGTGCCAAAATGCGTAAACGGTCCCGGGCAAAGGTAAGGCGACACCCGTGGGGATACCGTGCGTGAGGCCGCAAAGTGATATGAGGTGTTACATGCTAGATCGATGTAGCATTGAGTCGGGGTCCTGACAGTGCTGGTATCAGAGCCTGACTGCCTGTAGGATTACCAAGCCAAACCGGTCGAAGTTGAGTCTAGAAATTCTTTAGTTATGTAAGGGAATTGATTGTGGGTTGGAACGTAAGGCTCTTTTTACTCCTTTACCTTATGGCCTTCTGATCTGAGTCGTCCTATCTTTCCTACGGGGTTAAGGAACTAGGCTTTCTCTTCCGTCTATCAGGATCACGTGTTACTACTCCGTAGTCCCATAGGATTGGTTGATCAGAGTCATACCCTAGTTTTGAGTATTTCCGGTGTAGTCTGTTTAGTATGATCTCAGAACCTTGAGTGATGATGATGAGTATGTTACCACCCCATTTTTAGTAGGATGTCTCATTGTGAGCATTTTACTGCCGTTATGCTGCCGAAATTTCCGTAGGAGTTCGAGAGATACTAATTCCTTCTCCTACATTCTACAGTCCATAGTTGATGCTGATTCCGTCCTTGGTTCGTTTCTCAGGATGTCATCAGCTAAGCGAAGTTCCGTTGCTCGTAGCCAGAACCACGTAGATGGTAGGGATGAGGATCCTCCCGATCAGCCTTCGTTGGCAGAGTTCATGCTAGATATGGAGAGGAACAAGCGTGAGTCTAACCGCTTGTTGGCACGTATCGAGGAGAGCACCGCCTTTATGCCAAGTTCTCCAAGTGTGAATTTTGGTTGCCAGAAGTGACCTACCTAGGCCACGTAATCTCTGGTAAGGGCATTGCTGTCAATCCCGAGAGAGTTCAGACTGTTCTCGATTGGACTCCACCTGAGACCGTTAAACAAGTTAGGAGTTTCCTTGGTCTAGCCAGCTATTGTCGCCGCTTTGTTGAAAACTTCTCCAAAGTAGCCAAACCCCTCACGGAACTTCTCAAGAAAGATAAAAAGTTTGAGTGGTCCCCACAGTGTGAACACAGTTTTCAGGAACTGAAAAGGCGCCTGACTTCTGCTCCCATACTTGTGCCACCGGATTTCACTAAAGACTTTATTATCTACTGCGACGCCTCACGACAGGGACTAGGTTGCATTCTTATGCAGGATCGTCATGTGATTGCCTATGCATCTCGACAGTTGCATCCACATGAGGATAATTATCCTACACATGATCTAGAGCTTGCAGCCGTAGTCTATGCACTCAAGACCTGGCGACATTACCTTCTTGGTAAACGTTGCGAGATCTACACCGATCACCAGAGTCTCAAGTATATCTTCACCCAACCAGACCTAAACCTTAGGCAAAGATGTTGGTTGGAGTTGATCACAGATTATGATTTAGGGATTACCTACACCCCAGGCAAAGCCAATGTCATGGCTGATGCTCTAAGCCGTAAATCCTATTGCAACAATCTCATGTTGCAGCAAGGCCAACCACTTCTCCATGAGGAATTCTGTAAGCTTAATCTTCACATTGCTCCTCACGGATTCCTTTCTACCCTGGTGGCGAAACCTGATCTTAAGGATCAGATTATCGCAGCTCAAAAGCAAGACACAGTAATTTCCCGGATCAAGAGAAACATTAAGAAGGGAGTTGGTGGATGTTTCACTATGGATGATCGTGGTGTTGTTATCTTTGAGAATCGCTTGGTGGTTCCCAAGAATCAACATCTTCGACAACTGATTCTTAAGGAGGCGCATGAATCTCCTCTCACGATTCATCCCGGTAGTACTAAGATGTATCAGGACCTACGCCAGAGGTTCTGGTGGACTAGGATGAAGAGAGAAATCGCTGAGTTCATTGCTAAATGTGATGTTTGTCGTCGCGTTAAGGCAGAGCATCAAAGACCTGCTGGCACCCTTCAGCCCTTAGCTATTCCTGAATGGAAGTGGGATAAAGTTGGTATGGACTTCATCACCGGCTTTCCCAGGACCAAGAGAGGGAATAATGCTATCTTCGTAGTCGTTGATCGTCTCTCCAAAGTGGTGCACTTCCTACCTGTTCGAGAGAGTATCACCGCTAGTCAGCTCGCTGACTTATATATTTCTCGAATAGTGTCACTTCATGGTGTTCCACTAGAGATCAATTCAGACCGTGGCAGTCTTTTCACTTCTCATTTTTGGGAGAGCTTCCAAACTGCCATGGGAACCCATCTTTCTTTCAGTACCGCTTTCCACCCTCAATCAAGTGGTCAGGTGGAACGGGTCAACCAAATTCTCGAAGACATGCTTAGAGCTTGCGTTATCTCATTCGGTATGGATTGGGAGAAATGTCTTCCTTTTGCCAAGTTTGCTTACAACAATAGCTATCAATCCAGCCTCAAGAAAGCTCCTTTTGAGGTTCTCTATGGACGAAGATGTCGAACACCTTTGAACTGGTCAGAAACCGGTGAAAGACAATTCTTCGGACCGGATATGATCCAGGAGGCAGAAGAGCAAGTTCGCATCATTCGTGAGAATTTGAAAACAGCCCAGTCTCGTCAGAAAAGCCAGTACGATCGTCATCATAAGGATATGACTTATGAAATTGGCGACCAAGATTACCTTCGGGTTACTCCTTTGAAGGGTACCCATTGTTTCGGTATCAAGGGCAAGTTGGCTCCTCGTTACATTGGTCCTTTTCGTATTCTCGCTAAACGAGGAGAGGTTGCCTACCAATTGGAACTACCCCCACATCTTTCTTGAATTCATGATGTCTTCCACGTCTCTCAACTCAGGCGTTGCTTCTCGGATCCCATCCGCGGAGTGGACCACGAAACGCTTGATCTCCAAGATAACCTCACCTACCGAGAGTACCCGATTCGCATTCTTGATCAAGCAGAGCGTGTCACTCGACGTCAGAACATCAAGTTTCTCAAAGTTCAGTGGTCGCATCATTCCGAGAGAGAAGCTACTTGGGAACGAGAAGATCGTCTTCGATTGGAGTACCCCGCTTTCTTTCCGTCGACCCCTGAATCTCGGGACGAGATTCTTTCAAGTGGGGGCGAGTTGTCACATCCCTAGTCTGGTATGACCTAGACTAGCTAGTCATTGGTGCATCATGTTTAAATCTCATTTAAATTTGAAATGAGGAATGGTGGAACCCTCAGAATCATTTTTGAAAATGACCCAAATAAAAATTTCTCCAAAAGGGTCCAAGAAAATGCTCATGTTGCCCTCTGAAAATATTGGACAGAGATAAAAATCAAATCAATATTTTTAGGAGCTCATGGATATTTAGTTTTGGCCATTTGGTTTAATTCAATAAATATTTGCATTGGAAATATATTAGTTTTATGTATTAATATATGTCCAAAAATTATGCCATTTATAAGGTAGCTCTGGATTAATATAACTAGCTTCCATAAAAAAATGGCATAAGTAAATAAATTGATTTAGTATTATTACTAAATCAGAACAAATGTCAGAAAATTTAGTAAAAGAAATAAACCGGAAAACCTTACCTGGGCTTCTGCCTGGCGCCTCTGGCCCAGCAGCAGCAGGCCGGCCCAGCCAGCAGGCGGCCCAGGCCGCCTCCTCCTCTGTCGTCTTCGTCCTCGACAGAGGGAGGGGAGCGTGCCCGGCGCGCGCGCGTCACCGCGCCACGCCACCTCCCTCCCTGCCTGCCTGCCTCTCCCCTCCTCGTCTGAATGCCCTGGAACGACGCCACGCGCCACCCCGAGCTCTCTCGCACTCTCCCTCGCCCTCCTCCTCTCCCCCTGCTCTCTCTCTCTCTCTCACCCGAGAATCACCGCCGCCGCCGACGAGCATCACCGTAGCCACCGCCTCCCCCTCGCCTCCCCGACACGCTCCCCAGATCCGCCGCGACCCCCTCTACCTCCTCGTCGAGCCACGCAAGACGGAGCACCCCGTGGAGCCGTCGCCGTCGCCAACTTCGCCTCCGGCCGCCGTGGATCCTTGCCGTCGATTCGGGAGCTACCGGGCATCCCCGACCTCGCCCTCGCGCTCGCTGGTCTCGCTGTGAGCCCCCGCACCGAACCCCCTCCTCCCCGTGCTCGTTTGCCCCGTCTAGCTAGCTCAATCACCGCGCCCGTAAGTTCCTCGCCGCCGGCCATGGCGCCACGGTGGCATGAGCCCAAGCCAGCCACTCCCGCGCGCGTCACCGTGTTCCTGGTGACGCCAGGAGGCCGTAGGAGCCCTCCGCTTCCACTGCCGTGCACCACAACGCCGCGGCCGCAAGTCGCCGAGCTCCGGCCGCCGCCGCGAGCTTTGCTCCGGCGAGCTCCGGCGCCCCCGCAGCCCCCCACCAGCTCCCCTGGTTGCGGACGACGACGGGCTACGCCCCGGTGGTCTTCGCGCGACCAAACGCCGCTTGTAGCGCAAGTCCGGCGAGTCGCCGCCGCGCTATTGGTCGCCGCCGGCCAGAACTCCGGCAGGCTGACGTGGCTCGGTTAATTAGGCACTAATCCCCACCTACTGACGCTGACGAGTGGGCCCCAGGGCTTAGTCAAAGCTAATCAGCTAGGTTTGACTCGGGGTTAACCCCAGTGTCACTGACGTGTGGACCCCACACGTCAGGTTTGACCCTGGACAGCCGCATTGACCCGCTGATGTAGTGATGATGTCATGCTGGCGCAATAATATGATTTCTGGATTTATATTAAATCAGAAAATTCCAGAAATTGTTTTAAACTTCAAAAATTCATAACAATTCAACCGTAGCTCAGATTAAAATAATTTATATATGAAAAATTATCAGAAAAATGCAATCTTTCCATCTGTACTAGTTTCACGCATGAAAAACCAACTTATACATGCTGTATATGAGAAAACACATTATGGCATATATAGGAGCTTATCCTAGAGATGCATTTGAACCTTTGGTTCAAATGGACTTCAAATCAAATGATTTCTAGTTGCATTAGCTCAAACAACATCACATCTTTATGCCATGTTCATGCATCATATTGTTGCATATGTTTGTGTATTGATTGCCGGCACCGTTCCTTCTCGATAGGTCTTGCTCCGGAGACCGTTCCAGAGTACCTGTCTGTGAAGCAGTGCCTCCTCTGTTGATTTACCAGGCAAGCAAACCCCCTTGTTCATTCCGATACAATCCTACTCTCTCGCTCCTGCTCTCAGTTATTGCATTAGGACAACAACGATTCATCTGCTACTTTGTGCCGCGGTAGTTGAACCCATTCCTCTGCATGACCTGTCATTGCCACAGTAAATAGTTGAAACCCACTAGCATGTGTAGGAGTTGATTGAAGCCACTGATGTGTTCCTACCATGCTATGCCTGCTATTGCTTAGAGTTGTGTCAGGTCTGATTCATTGGGAATGAATTGGAGTGTTACGATATGTTCTGGTGCTGAGAGTTAAGTGTGTGAACACGATTTGGTAAAGGTAGCGGTGAGAGGCCATGTAGGAGTACATGGTGGGTTGTCTCACTGGATCCGTCCTTAAGCACTAAGTTCTATGTATGTTGTCCAATGACTCGATACTACCACACATTGGGCTCCGGGCGCTCCAAGCCCTCTCGACTTATTAACCAACTTGATCTCTGTCCAGGAGTCGCAACTAGTTTCTGGTGTTTGTAGGTAGTGTTAGTAGTCTACCAAGTGGCACCCGGCCAGGTGGGCTTGGGACAGACTAGGCACAAGTGGCACGGTGTACCAAGCATAGATCCATCCGGCGAGGTGGGCTTGGGAACCCTGCACACATCGTTTGGGGCCGTGAGTGAAACCCCGGCCGGATCTCCTTGCGGATGGAACCCGAATAGGCGATAAACCTGGATTAGAGTCTTGTGTGGTTAGTCAGGTCGTGGCCGACACCCTCGCCAGGCTTCCGCTTGAAGGTTGCCGAGATACATGACGTGTACATGGCGGTAAGTGGCGAGAGCGTGTGTGAAGAAGTACACCCCTGCAGGGTTAACATGATCTATTCGAATAGCCGAGTCCGCGGTTATGGACTTCTTGGATGCTTACATGGTACATAGACAACTTGAAGTGGGTACCCTAAAATGCTCAAGACAAGTGTGAGTGCTATGGATGGCCTTCTCGTAGGGAGACGGGGATGAATCCATAGTAGTGTATTGTGTGGTGTTTAGTGGACTCGTGTATGTTGTCTCACCTCAAGAGTTTCTGGTAGTTGTAAAACAGGATAGCCACAGAGTCAAAGCTGGCTTGCTGCAACTAAACCCCACAGTACCCTCTTGATACAAATGCATGTATGCTAGGATCTGATGTAAGTCTTGCTGAGTACCTTTGTACTCATGTTGCTTCATTTATGTTTTTGCAGCAGAGTCTTCGGTCTTACTAGTGTTCTCATGGACTTCGACGAGTAGCTTGTACCTCAGCTACGATCTTGATCGGACGTTGTAGATAGTCAGGCTTTCAGCCTTTTTCATTTGTAGATGTCTGTACCCAGACATGTAATGCTTCCACTTGTTGCTTGTATGCTCTGTTTGATGGGTCTTGTGACCCCTGTTTGCAATATTGCTATGATGGCTCTTCTGAGCCTTTATCTATATGATTGTTGAGTTATGCTGTGATGCCATGTTGTACAGCACATACTTGCATGTTATGCGTACGTGTAATGTGTATTGCTATGTGTGGGATCTGACTATCTAGTTGTTTATTCTTAGTAGCCTCTCTTACCGGGAAATGTCTCCTAGTGCTTCCACTGAGCCCTGGTAGCTTGCTACTGCTCCGGAACACTTAGGCAGGCCGACATGTGTCCTTCTTCGATCCTGTGTCTGTCCCTTCGGGGAAATGTCACGCGATGAATACCGGAGTCCTACTAGCCCGCTACAGCTCGGTTCACCGGAGTCCTGTTAGCCCAGTGCTACAGCCTGGATTCACTCGTTGATGACCGACACGTTCGATGCTGGGTCATGGATGCCTGTCCCTGTAAGTTAGTGCCACTTTGGGTTTACGACTAGCCATGTCAGCCCGGGCTCTTTATCATATGGATGCTAGCGACACCATCATATACGTGTGCCAAAATGCGCAAACGGTCCCGGGCAAAGGTAAGGCGACACCCGTGGGGATACCGTGCGTGAGGCAGCAAAGTGATATGAGGTGTTACATGCTAGATCGATGTGGCATTGAGTCGGGGTCCTGACATAGTTTCACAGCTCACGCCACCTGGAACACCATAGCTTAATGGTGTGTCCGAACATCATAGCCACACGTTATTAGATATGGTGCAATCTATGATGTCTCTTACCGATTTACCACTATCGTTTTGGGGTTACACATTAGAGACAACTGCATTCACTTTAAACAGGGCACCATGAAAGTGCTAGTTATCGACTAGAGGGGGGGGGTGAATAGGCGATTTTTATGAAAGTCTTCAAAACGTGGAAGTTTCAAAGACAAACAATAGGAATGACCTATATGCAGCGGAAGATAAACTACAACAAGCAAACCATAGTCAAGTATGCAATAATGTGACAGTACAAAGACTAATAGCAGCTTGGTAGTAAGGATCATGATGGAAGATAGTATGAAGCCAATCAACGATAGTAGTCAAGCAATGAAGTCAAACATGTACGACAATTAGGCAATGACTTCACGAAGACTAACTCTAAGTAAAGGGAGGGAGAGGATAGAACCAGTCACTTGTTGAAGACACAGGATTTGGTGGACCAGTTCCAGTTACTGTGCCAACTGTACATCTGGTTAGGGAGGCTGAGATTTAACTCAGAAGACCGTGTCTTCACCTTATTCCCCTTGAGCTAAGGACACACAGTCCTTGCCCAATCACTTTGGTAAGTCTTTAAGGTAGACTTCCGAACCTTCACAGACTTCGTTCACCGGCGATCCACAATGACTCTTGGATGCTCAGAACGCGACGCCTAACCGGCTGGAGGCTTCACAGTCCTCAAGTGTAATAAGTCTTCAGGTCACACAGACAGAAAGACTTCAGTGATGCCTAACACTCTTTGGCTCTGGGTGTTTGGGCTTTGTCCTCGCAAGGATTTCTCTCTCTCAAAGGCTTCGAGGTGGGTTGCTCTCAAATGACAAAAGCCGTGCACTAACTCTGAGCAGCCACCAATTTATGGTGTAGGGGGTGGGCTATTTATAGCCACAAGGCAACCTGACCTGATATGTCCGAAATGACCTGGGTCACTAAGGAACTGACATGTGTTCCAACGGTCAGATTTCAAAAACACACGACAACTTTACTTGGGCTACAAGCAAAGCTGACTCATCCATCTCTGGATAAGATTTGCTCTCATTGTCTTCGCTCGAAGACATAGGATTTGGGTTGAGCGTCACTTCAGTCATTCTGACTTTGTTCACTTGGACCCCACTTAACAGTACGGTGGTTCCTATGACTCAACAAAGAAGAAAAAAGAAACAATGAGACGACACAGTCTTCGCACTCCATAGTCTTCACTCAATGTCTTCTCATGTCATAGTCTTCAATATGAATATCTTCACATACCACCATTGTCGTCAATGTCTTTATACATTTTTAGGGGTCATCTCCGGTAGGTAAACCGAATCAATGAGGGACACTACCTGCGTTATCCTGCAATTCTCACAAACGCATTAGTCCCTCAACCAACTTTGTCGTCAATACTCCAAAACCAACTAGGGGTGGCACTAGATGCACTTACAATCTCCCCCTTTTTGGTGATTGATGACAAACTGGTTGAAGTTTTCAACGGGGATAAAGTATGTGAAATTGTAAAGGATAGGGTATTGTCTTCATAAGGGCAAAGGCTCCCCCTGAAGATGTGCATATAAGTAATTTGCTTTTAGAATGCAAATGCACATGGCAGTTGTACTTGTGGAGATCCTCTTCAACTTATGAAGATAATTCATCATGCATGAAATGATATAACTAAGAGAATGACATGCATAATCAAAAATGGACGTCTGCAGAATGATCTAAGTGCGGAAGTTATCATCGCACATGCGGAATTTATCATCGCATCACAGAAAAGCAAATAAGTAGCAGAAAACCATCGAGTTTAAGTGTTACAACTCAAAGAACCAAATGTATCAAAAGCGAGAGTTGTAAACACAAGGCAAAATATAAAGCAACCGCCCATATGAACCCGCTTGAAGACTATCAAACTCATATGCTTCTCCCCCTTTTGTCAGTAAGGACCAAAAAGGTTTGAAGACATAGAGCATCTACTCGTTCCCATGAGGAGTAGGTGAAGCAGCAGGGTTGTCGTTGTTGTTTGGCGGCGCAGACAAACTTGGTGCAGTGTTGACGCGTGCAGAAGTAGGGGGCGGTGAAGTAGCATCGTCTTCATCATCGATCACTTTGGCATTCAAAGTTGCCGCGGAGGAAGAATAGTCAGAGTCTTCAAGGGATGGAGTTCGACGTAGGACAGCATTCCGTGGAGGAGTGGAGTCAAACTTGAATCTTTCAGTGAAGCCATCGTCTTGAAGATCTGCTTCAGCACTAAGCAGCGTCAAACTCTTCCATGATCGCCGACAGGTCTCGTGAGTGACAAAGGCATTCTTGGTGGCAAGATTTCGAATTCGATTGACGTCCACCAAGAGGCTTTGCATTTGTCGCTTGAGCCAAAAGTGATGCTTGTCTTGTTTCTGATGCAATGCCACAAGAAGTTCTCGGTCATTCAGTACGCGAGAGCACTTCTTAGGCCTTTGGGCAATTGTGCTCTCAGTAGCTTCAGTTTGTGCACGGTGATGCAGACGAGTGTTCCCAGCCATTGGATAGACACGAGTTACTGCTTGGACTCCTTCCATGGGTTGAGTGAAGCTTTGGTGGTCAGTATTTTGAAAACAAAGAGGCTTCTTGGCAGGCTCAGGGTATATGGCTTCAACTGACATATCAACCTCTGGTAGAAAGATCAGATGATTGCGAGCAGAGGGCTGATAGGTGATAGCAGAGTGTAGCTTGATGAGGCGCATGACCCATGGAGCATAGAATTTCGGGCCAAAAAGGTCAGATCCAGACGTAGCCAGTTGCCGGATGAAGAATTCTTGTGTATTGAAGCTGATGCCATTGAGGATGTAAAAGACCAATGTCTTCATGGCTCCTTCAAGTTTTGTAGCTAATGAATGCCCTTTGATAGGCCATAGAGTTTGCCTGATGATGTGATATATTGTGCGAGGAAGATACTCAAGGTCATCAACAAAGATCTCCTTTGGGCATTCAGCGTCAGGTGGCAGAGGCTTCATCATGCTCAACATCTGGCTCATGTTGGGCTCTGGATTATGGAAGATGCTCTCCAGTGCATTGCGGTGGAGTTGACAATCAGGTTCGAACAGCTCTCCGGGAGTGGGTAGGCCTGTAAGCTCAATGATGTCAAGAGCTTTGGCTTCATGATGAACATTTCCTGTCATCCACTCAAGAACCCATGTCTTTGTATCCCTGTTGTAGCCGCGAATGTGGAGGGTAACATAGAATTGAAGCAAAAGTCCCTCATTCCAATGTTCTTTGTATGTCACAAAGTTGAGTAGTCCTGCATCACGAAAGCAGTCAAGTGCTTCTTCTAAGCATGGCAGTCCAGCAATGGCTTCAGTGTCGAGGCGCATATGAGGGAAAATGCACCCTTGATCATACAGAACGCAGGAGTAATAGCTTCGCTACTGATAGCTCCAGAAACGATCAGATGATATTCTTGGCCTTGAGTAGGGGTTCTTTGCGCTGTCAAAGAAGGTGTTGTGTGCTTTGAAGCCATTAGCATTGAAGGACCCTGTAGAGGTGGCAGTACCTGGGAACCTTGGCAGTCTTGGCTTTGGTTTCTGGACCTGAGGCCTATGCTCAATATGATAATCAAACTGAGGACCAGAGGCATTAGGCGGAGGGACCAGAACGGAGCATTTGACAGTGATTAGCTGGCCATAGTTGTATGCTTGCTCAATTGTATGAGGCCTTGGTGGCGGAACAGGAGCAGTGGCAACAACAGAGGCGTCAGGCTGCACAACAGATGCTTCAGGAGCAGTTGCATCATTGGCTTCGGGCACATTGGTTGGTGCAGGCTCCACACTTGCTTCAGTCATGACTACGTCATTGGCTTCATTTGTGTTGGTGGTGGCAGCCTCAAGATTTTCAACCTCCACTTGATGAGCTGGAGGGTCGGGCACTGGCACGTTCACTTCAGGAACAGCTTCTTCAGTAATGGGGGGGGGGGGTAGGGACACGTTCTTCTTCTTGATTGTCATCGACTGATGCAGCCGGATTGTCTTCAGCAGCTTTGGCTTCAGACACGGAAACATTCACGGTCAGAGTGGCTTCTGGAAACACTTGACGTGCAACAGGTTGGTGGTGCACTTCTCCTTCTGGAAACACTTGACATGCAACAGGTTGGTGGTGCACTTCTCCTTCTGGAAACACTTGACGTGCAACAGGTTGGTGGTGCACTTCTCCTTCTAGAACGCTTGAAAGAGGGACTTGAGGCCTTGGTCCTTTGCGAAGCCTGCGTAATGCTGGCGACGCCTTTGGAGATGGAGTTGGCTGGGCCTCAAAGTCTTCTTGTTCTTCTTGCATAGGTGGTGTGACTTGTTGTTGTTGTTGGGGAGTACTCGGGGTGTCTTGTTGTTGTGGGTGATCAGCCCATGATGCATCCTGAGCAATTGGCGTCAGAGGACGACCAATGGTGATGAGTTCGCTGTTCGCGAGAACAGGCGATGATACCAAGTTGTGTTCGATCTGAGGAAGAACTTCATCATCTTCAACATTGTCACTGTGACCAATGTCTTCAGCAGCAGTGGGATCAACTGCTGGAATGTCTTCAGCTTCATGAGCCTCTGTGGAAGCAGACTCATGAACTATCATCTGTCGTTCTTGGTGTTCAGATGCAGGGCGAACCATTGAGATAGGTTCAACAACTAAGGGCTCTGTGGGAGCAGCTCGATTTTTCTTGGTTTTGCGCTTCTTCTTGGAGGGAGCAACATCAGAGGCTTCTGTATTTTTCCTTTTTCTGGCTTCATCCTCGGCAGCCCTCGTCTTCTTCAGTTCTGAAGCGGTTGACTTGACCTTTGGCTTCGAGCCAGTCATGCTGCTTGGGAAGACTATGCGAGGTTCTTCCTACCTTGAAGGTGCAGATTGGTCAGTTGATAGCTTCTTCTTCTTTGCAGCCATTCTGGGGTCAATGCCAGGACGACCAAGAGCCTTGCGCTTCTCAGCCTCATTGTAGGCTAGCACACACTTGTCAGCCAGACTCTTCTTGCGCTCACGAGAGCCTCTAGCTTCTTCGCGCTTCTTGAGAAAGGCTTCTTTGAGCTCGTGCAGCATGATCTTGAAGTTTTTGACATCTTGCACGCTGAGCTTTGCCACATGCTTCTTGAACTGAGCTTTCTCATGGTCGATCTTGTACTTCAGTTCAACGATGCGTTTAGCAAGAGCTAGCTCAGAAGCAATGGCGCCATTAAAGGAAACACTGAGGCCAATGGGAAGTTGCAGATCTTCAAAGCTGAGATTTGGGGTGTCAAACCACTCATCAATGAAGTTATGGATGGTTGCCACATCAAAGAGAGGCAAATCATTGAAGATCTCTGCTTCTTCTTTGCTCTTGATCAGTTTCTCAAGAGCATCATCTGCTAGATCATCATCGCTGGACAGATCAATGTGCTCTTCTCGCAGAATATTAGCAGGAGTCAATGTCTGATCAGTATTTTTGACGATTTTCTTTTTCTTCTCCGTCTTCTTGGAGATACGGGATAGATCTTCAGACTGCACACTGTCTTCAGGAGGTGCAGTGGCCAGTGGCTTCGCACGAGAAGCTTTTGGAGGAGCAGCTGATCTTGAAGCCTTAGTCTTCTTTAGTTTCTGCGGCTTTGGAGGAGGAGCTGGGGCTTCATCAGTGTCAGCACATTGTCAGAATGATCCACTTTGGCACCTTGGACCAAGATGTAAGTGATGAGGCCATCAAGGTTGGAGAAGGGGCCGATGACATTGGGTTCTGCATCACGTGAGCCGTCAGCACGGGGAGCAGAGGGACCAGGGTTGAAGTCTAACCCCAATGACTTCTTGTTTTCCTTGGCCGATGCCTTTGCATGCTGGAAGTTGCGCTTGAAGAGATTATCGTCACGACACCAGAGCAATGATGATGGGTCGGCATTTTCAGGCTGAGGTCCACGGACCATACAAGGATAGAAACCCTGTGCAATAGCTTCAGCTCTGTTCTTGGGTGGAAGGCCTCGATAGAGAATATCACCCCAAGGACTTTTGATAGCATTCTTCTCAGCGTATTCCTGGGTCACGAACTTGTATTTGAACCATTGTTCAGCCCAATATCGTCGAATCCATTGGATTCGTGTCTTGCGCTGATTATAATCCTCTTCAGGATCTGTCTTGTAAAGCTCTGCGAGGTCATCAGGCAAATCTTTTGATGTTCCCCCACGACGCTGTCTGCCACCCTTCCTTACTGATTTCTCTGCAGCCATGAACTTCAAACTGAATGGCTTCAACACGTTCAAAGGCTTCAAAGGCTTTCGCTTGCTGGAAAAACAGGAACTGGCTTCGGGAGAGTTAATGTGATGCTGTAAGAATTCTGCAAACGAATGCAGACTATGAGAACCAAGGGATTCTCCCACGGACATGTACCTGTGACAGCATTAGAGATGCGAGGGAAGGGGAAGAGGTCATATGCATTCTCAGAAGATTTTGAAGATAAATCAGTTTGAAGACATTGACCTCATGATGCGAAGACATTCACTTATATGTTGAGAGTTGGTTCCAGATTTGTATGAATCCGTGAATAAGTACAAGTGAGGAATCAAACTAGATATGAAGTTTAAGTGAATATACTAGGCAGTATGAGATGCAGACAAAATAGATCTAACATTGTATAGGCAGAAACCAATTTTGGTAACTAGGATGAATCTTTGAGGATCAAAAAGATGGTAAAAATAGAGTTATATCTACCACACGAAGAACTGCTAGATGGGATGAATAGGAGACTGAGCAGTTCAATCCACCGTGCCCTAACTTGGCGACGGAGGACACCTACGACGGCGGCGGAGAGGACGATGTCCGCGACCGGCGTGAGGACGGCGTCGGAGAAGTCGCGGCAGCTAAGCGCTTCGTCGCCGGCGTCGTCGAGAGCTAGCGGTGGCGCTAGGGTTTTGACGAGGTGGAGAGGTGGAAGAAGGTTTTCTTTACCGCAGGGGACATGTATTTATAAGGAAGTGAGCAGCACAGCGCAATTACGCAGGTGCCTCTGGCGGTTCACATCTGAAGGGCATGTGGCAAGCATGCGCCATACTCAGAGTTGTCCCACGTTTCCATGCCCGCCAGGTTTGTCGGATGGTCGTTCCGCTTCTCCGGATTTCAAACAATAAGGATGAATCATTTAAAATAGACTTAATGTTTGTCTGTGTGTCTTCTGCTGACAAGGACGCAGAGAAGACATTTGACTGTTTCAATAGAATGCATATGATTTGGACAGATAGAGTTTGAGATAGAAAGCATAGAGAGATTAGGGTCCGATCACATTCACTTAGTTCAAAAGATTCAACTAGGAAGACATAGCTATAAGTGAATGCTGTAGAGGATAGAACACTAGTATATATATCAGAAAGCAATCAAATCAACATAGTGAAGAAAATCATGAAGATAAGTTTAAATTGAAGACAAACCAAATGCGAAGACATTGCAAAAATAACGCCATGAGTGAAACACTTCAAACCGAGAAATTTGGTGGTGGCGTTACCCACCGTATAGGAAGTATTAGACCCAGACACGGCGCACAATTATCGTGGCGCTCCGAAGTCAAATTCCATGTTAATGTATTCACACTCAGAATGTAAGTCTTCATTGATTGAAGATATACTTTACTTCGTGTGTTGCACATCTAAGTCATCAACATGCATAAGTGTTAGGATGTGTGCCTGATCACAGGACATTTGAGGATTCCAAGATATTTAGCTCACACCGTAACTTGCAAAACCTTTTCTCATCCAAGGGCTTTGTGAAGATATCTGCCAGTTGCTCTTCAGTGTTGACGTGAATGATGTCAATATCTTTCTTCATGACATGATCTCTGAGAAAGTGATGACGAATTTCAATGTGCTTTGTCTTTGAGTGCTGGACTGGATTGTTGGCAATCTTGATGGCGCTTTCGTTGTCGCAGAAGAGAGGCACTTGTTTCAGATTGATGCCATAGTCCTTGAGAGTTTGCTTCATCCATAGAAGCTGAGCGCAGCAAGATCCAGCAGCAATGTATTCAGATTCAGCAGTTGAGAGTGATACACAGTTCTGCTTCTTTGAAGACCAACAGACAAGTGATCGTCCCAGAAAGTGACATGTGCCTGATGTAGACTTGCGATCCACCTTGTCACCAGCATAATCAGCATCCGAGAATCCAACCAGATCAAATTTTGAGCCCTTTGGATACCATAATCCGAGAGTTGGGGTGTAAGCCAAATATCGAAGAATTCGCTTCACAGCTAAGTGATGCGATTCCTTTGGTGCCGCTTGGAATCGAGCACACATGCAAACACTAAGCATAATATCTGGCCTAGATGCACATAGGTAAAGTAAGGAACCAATCATGGAGCGGTATACCTTTTGATCGAACTCTTTACCATTGTCGGCGGGACCCAGATGGTGTTTGGCAGGCATTGGCGTCGTGTAACCTTTGCAATCTTCCATTCCAAACTTCTTCAGACAATCTTTGAGGTATTTTTCTTGAGATATGAAGATGCCATTTCTTTGCTGACGAATTTGAAGACCAAGGAAGAACTTCAGCTCACCCATCATGGACATCTGATATTGCTCTTGCATCATGTATCCAAACTCATCACTATACTTCTGGTTGGTGCAGCCGAAGATAATGTCATCCACATATATTTGGCACACAAACAGTTCACCATCATATGTCTTCGTGAAGAGTGTGGGATCGAGGGATCCAGGTTTGAAGCCTTTGCTCTTCAGGAAGTCTTTGATCGTATCATACCAAGCGCGAGTTGCTTGTTTGAGGCCATACAGTGCTTTGTTTAGCTTGTACACCATATCAGGATGTTTTGGATCTTCAAAGCTAGGTAGTTGAGCGACATATACTTCTTCTTCAATCTTGCCGTTGAGAAATGCACTCTTCACATCCATTTGATAGAGCAAGATGTTGTGGTGGTTAGCATAGGCTAGCAGTATGCGAATAGCTTCAAGCCTAGCCACAGGAGCAAATGTTTCATCAAAGTCAATTCCTTCAACTTGAGTATATCCTTGAGCCACAAGACGTGCTTTGTTTCTGACGACTTGACCATACTCATCCTGCTTGTTTCAATATATCCATTTTGTGCCAATAATGTTATGCTTGCGAGGGTCAGGACGCTTGACAAGTTCCCAAACATTGTTCAGCTTGAACTATTGAAGTTCTTCTTGCATAGCTTGTATCCATTCAGGTTCCATAAAGGCTTCAACAACATTCTTGGGTTCTGATATTGACACAAACGAAAAGTGCCCACAGAAATTTGCTAACTGTGTTGCTCTTGAGCGAGTAAGTGGACCAGGTGCATTGATGCTATCAATTATCTTCTCAATTTGTACTTCATTTGCAACATGAGGATGAACTGGACGAAGACCTTGCTCTTGCTGATCATTGTCATCATTGGGAGGATTGTCTTCAGTCTGAGCATTGTCTTTAGGTTGGTTAGGTGCAGAAATGATAAGTTCCTCTTCAGGCTATGCTTCAGAAGGCATGATTTCACCAGTTCCAATCAGCTTGATAGATTCACTGGGTGGAGCTTCGTCTAGTGTACTTGGCAGGATCTCTCTTTGTGAACCATTGGTTTCATCAAATCGCACGTCCATAGTTTCGATGATTTTATAGAGATAGAGGTTGAAGACTCTGTAAGAGTGCGAGTCCTTTCCATAACCGAGCATGAAGCCCTCGTGAGCTTTAGGTGCAAATTTTGACTTGTGATGGGGATCCATGATCCAGCACCTAGCTCCAAATACTCTGAAGTAGGTGACATTTGGCTTCTTACCAGTAAGGAGCTCATAGGATGTTTTATTCAAAAGCTTATGGATTTAAACACGGTTGATGATGTGACATGCTGTATCAATAGCTTGAGGCCAGAACTTTCTTGGTGTCTTGTATTCGTCGAGCATTGTTCGAGCCATCTCAATGAGGGTTCTGTTCTTGCGCTCTATGATGCCGTTTTGCTGAGGTGTGTATGGAGCAGAGAACTCATGAGTGATTCCCATTGTATCCAGATAAAGATCAAGTCTGGTGTTCTTGAACTCAATGCCATTGTCACTTCTGGTATGCTTGATCTTGACGCCATAATTGTTCATGGCACGATTGGCGAAGCGTCTGAAGACATCTTGCACTTCAGTCTTGTAGAGAATTATGTGCACCCATGTATATCTTGAGTAGTCATCAACAAGGACGAAGCCATAGAGACAAGCAGTTGTTGTGAGGGTAGAGTAGTGAGTAGGGCCAAATAAGTCCATGTGTAGCAGCTCGAAGGGTTGAGATGTCGTCATGATTGTCTTTGAGGGGTGCTTTGCCCTAGTCATCTTTCCAGCTTCGCAGGCACCACATAAATGATCATTCTTGAACTTGACACCCTCGATGCCTATGACATGCTTCTTCTTGACGACTGTGTGTAAGTTCCTCATGCCAGCATGCCCCAGCCTCCGATGCCAGAGCCAGCATTCTGAAGCTTTTGCAAGAAGACATACGGCAAACTGTGGACCTGCTGAGAAATCTACCATGTATAGATCATCTTTCCGATACCCTTCAAAGACTAGAGACTTGTCAGATTCCTTTAGTACAAGGCAACGGTATTTTCCGAATAGCACAATCATGTTCAAGTCACAAAGCATTGAGACAGACATTAAGTTGAAACCAAGGGATTCAACAAGCATCACTTTAGCCATGTGTTGATCCTTTGAGATTGCAACTCTACCTAGACCCAATATCTTGCTTTTACCAGTGTCAGCAAATGTGATGTGACTCTTGTCTGATGGACGTAAGGTTGATTCCATGAGAAGACTTCGATCACTAGTCATATGATTAGTGCATCCGCTGTCCATAATCCATTCTGAAGCATGAGGTGTCATACCCTACAGTGCAGTTAGGAGGATAGGTGTCGGTGTCAAAACCGGCGGATCTCGGGTAGGGGGTCCCAAACTGTGCATCTAGGCGGATGGTAACAGGAGACAAGGGACACGATGTTTTTACCCAGGTTCGGGCCCTCTCGATGGAGGTAAAACCCTACTCCTGCTTGATTGATATTGATGATATGGGTAGTACAATAGTAGATCTACCACGAGATCAAGGAGGCTAAACCCTAGAAGCTAGCCTATGGTATGATTGTTTTTCGTCCTACGTACTAAAACCCTCTGGTTTATATAGACACCGGAGAGGGATAGGGTTACACAGAGTCGGTTACAATGGTAGGAGATCTACATATCCGTATCGCCAAGCTTGCCTTCCACGCCAAGGAAAGTCCCATCCGGACACAGGACGAAGTCTTCAATCTTGTATCTTCATAGTCTTGGAGTCCGGCCGATGCTGATAGTTCGGCTATCCGGACACCCCCTAGTCCAGGACTCCCTCAGTAGCCCCCGAACCAGGCTTTGATGACGATGAGTCCGGCGCGCATATTGTCTTCGGCATTGCTAGGCGGGTTCTCCTTAAAATTCCATGTGCTTGCCGAATAGTGTCCGGCTTCTTATAAATGCTACGCTTCTTGGCTTCCACGTCCAATAATGGCCATCTTCCACGTGTCGTAGGAATGCGAAAAGCCAGGGTATTTTTACATTCCACCCCCTAGCTGCGCGAATGAGCTGCCTATTAAAGAGAGGCGAGGATCTAGATCCGAATCACACCATCCTCCTTTCGGGAGCATTCATCGGAGCACCTCTGATCAAAAATCCATTCCATCATGGACAGTCGATGCGGCTCCTCCTCTTGCGCTCCCAGCCCTCAGCCAGGAGATTGGGGGAGATGCTCGGTCCCGCATAGTGAGCTGGTGACGCTCCAAACCGAGGGATTTCTTCCCCCAGCCTTCATGGTTCCGGTTCGAGCCGGACTTCCCACCTACAAGGGCGGGAAGCAGGTGGAGAGCGTCCCCAATCCCTCCAAAGGAGAGAGGGTATGCTTCGTCCCTTATTTAATAAGAGTACTCAGAGTTCCCATATATCCGTTTCTCCGGGGGCTCCTGGAGTTCTATGGGCTCCAGCTTCATCATCTTACGCCTGCCTCTATCCTACATATCGCGGGCTTCTTGGCCCTTTGCAAGTTGTTCTTGGGTATCGAGGCCCGTTTTGCACTGTGGAAGAGATTATTCTACCTCGTACCCCGTTCTCATGAGGGGTCGATATATCAAGTGGGTGGAGCCGAACTATGGCGCATCCCCGGGACCGTATATCTATCTAGAACCCCAAAGAAGGCGTCAGAAGACTGGCCTTCGTAATGGTTTTATATGGAAGACGCCCCGCTACCGGACCCAGTTTGGATCGGCCTCCCGGAGTTCAACAACGCTCCTCTGAAGAAACGCCTGAGTTGGCGCTCGCGGAGCCCTCAACGGGAGAATGATAGGGACGTTCAATATCTGATGGGCCGAATAAGGTTATTGGCTCATTCCGGATTAACCATGATTGGAGTCATGGCCATATGCATCATGCGAGGGGTGCAGCCGCTCCAATATAGGGGCCACCCCATGTGGGATTTCAACGGGGAGGATGATGCCACCCGTCATGGACGCAAGGGGCCGAGATCGGTTGCCGATCTGGTGAAGATCCTGTCCGGCTTGTACAAGGGGGAGAAGGAGGACTTCCTCCATGCTAGTCCATTGAATGGATTTTCCATGAACAACCCTCGGAGCTGGGTAAGCGGACGTTTGTCTATCCGATCCATATTCCCAAAGTTAAGTGTCTCACTTTGTGATTTCGACGCAGGAACTACGTCGGGCCGTAGAGGATATACACAGCCTGGCTCCACAACCAGAGGATCCGGAACGATCCCTTGATCTGGCCTCCGAAGAGGATCTGGACATAAAGGTGGAGCTGATCGATGGGGTGTTCCACCAACTTAGCATCGACAATGCTCGGGTCGCCATTACGGCCGACTACCCCGGAATATCTCCGGTTTCCCAGGTAACTGTGACCGGAGTCCTGATAGCACTACTCATCCATGATTATTTCTGACCACCTTATACCAATGGTGCTTCGCAGGAGGTGCCTTTGAGGCGGGAAGCCGAACCTGCGGCGGCTGACCAACAAGGGGCAGCTCGGCCCAGCAGGCGGAAAAGAAGTGCAGCGCGAATCGAGACGTCGCCGCAATAGTATGGCGCGCCCCCATGTTTCCAAAAAAGATTCCTGGAAGGCATATTAACGCTCGTGGTTTTTTCAGGAGAAAGAGCGCTCGCCGGACTGTGCCTGGAGAGGTTGCCAATCCAGCCTCCATCGGCCAGGCTCCAACACCAGGTCCGGAGGGGGAGGCGAACGCAAGGCGCGCGTCGGGTGCTCCTCCAACGGAGGACGCCAACATGTTGTCCGCCACCAGATCTGAGGTGGAGAGCGCCATGAATCACAGGCGCCGCCGGACAGTTCTTCATGACACATGCTTCTCCCCCGAGGCGTTAAATGCCTTTAATTCGGGTGATGCACACCTCCGTACTGCTCATGATGGTCTAGCCAGAGCCACGGAGCAGTATGTGAAAGACATACGGGTGAGGAATTTTGACAGTTATATATTCCAGTAGCCCCCGAGACTTAAAATAGTTAGAATAACTGATTTAAGGATCAGTTGTTATGCAGGATCTTACGGAGAAGAATACCCACCTGTCCCAGGAGCTTCAAGAGTGCAAGGCCCAACTTGAGGCCGCACTAGCCGCCGCAGGGGGAGCCACAGAGACCCCCTCTGGTAATACATACTTCGAAATATAAATAGTTTATGAAGTGCGGCGTGTGTATAAGTCTGACAATAATATTGCAGATGGCGCCGGACTAGATCCAGACAAGCAACAGCTACTGCGCCAGCTCAAGGCCGGCAAGAAGGTGCTTACGAGGGTGCGGCAAGAGAAGAATAAGCTCCAAGATGCCAACACCCAGCTGGGCGAGGAGCTAAAAGATGTGCGGGCCCAGCTGTCGGACTCCGTGAAGGAGAATCGGCGGCTTTGTCGCGGCATTTATAGTAAGTGCTTGAGCGAACTTTTTGAAAAGAAGAGTTCGGCGAGGAAGTCGATTTGACAGAAATATGTCTACAGGCGTGCTCACAGGTCGTCCTGCGGAGGAAATGCCCGGTTCAACGGGTGACCAACTTCCCGAGCTGCTGCAATTGCACGAACGAGTTCGGCAGGTGATGAGCGGAGTCGCCCAGGCCTTGTGGCCATCCATGTCCCTACCCGAAGGTCTTGGAGAGCTTGTGGAGAAGCTTCAGGGAGCACGGCGGCGCATCCGGATGTGAAAGATATCGGCCTGCCGTCAAGGCGCCAGGGAGGCCTGGGCCATGGTGAAGACACGGTACGCGAAGGCTGACCCAAACCACATGGCCGAGGTCGGACCTGTGGGGCCCGATGGGAAGGAGATCCCTATGAGCTTAGTCTTCGACCAAGTAGAGTTGGCCGCAAAGTATTCACAGCGGGACTATACACTAGACAGTTTATTAGATGGTATCAAAGAGGAATACCGTCAGTCAGCTTGACTGTGTAATTTAAAATGACATTGAAAATGCCTTCTAGCTGGATTGTAGATCGTTTGTCTTTGCGGACCTTTTCGCTTCAACCTCGGGACCCGACAGTCCGGAGTGTGTCCGAATACCCTCACGGTTATGTAAAAACCGGGGCATGCATGGAGACCAGGCGTAGGGGTCATTAGTGCTTTATCAGACAAGTGCCCAACTAGTTATGTTATATTACATGGTTAGTAAGAAACATCTTCCAGGGAGAATAGTTCCGTTAGGGGTTCCTTTCCCTGGGAGGCATGCCCTAAAGTGCATGTCCGGACTACGAAAAAAGCAGGAAAGCATCTGGGGGCAGATAAATAAATAGGTAAGAAATCATCTTTTAATTCACCGACCGAATATTCCCTTAAGAACGCTAGCTTTTGGCTTCACCCAGTCTGAGGTACACATCCGGCTGACGCGGCAGTAACAATTGCAGAGGTGCTCCCTTTACCTCCTAACCGAACAATCGGGAACGTAGGGGTAAGCACAGGAGCTAGGCAACACAGCTTGGCCAAAACTTAAGTAATATCGATGCATATAATGGTGAATAAAAGGTACATGCGGAAGTGTGACACATGTGTATGGTATAAAGCCCGTATAAATAAGCTTCTGTTAAAGAAGCCACCGGGTATAATGAGTGTGGGTAGCACGTGAAGTGTGTGCGAACAATGCGCAGACGAGCCACCGAAGGCCCGTGAGAAAAAAAGGAGAAAAAAGAGAGGGGGAAAATAAAAGACAGTTAAATTATAAAACATAAACGGGGGAGGGAGACGAACTCAGAGTCCGGCGCTAGGCGTAAAATCTACGGAGACGGGCTGTGTTCCATGGATTTGGCTCGAGTCGGTTATATGATGCATTTCGCAGACGGTACACTCCGCCGGTCTGGACTTGGTCGATGATAAAGGGACCTTCCCATTTGGGCTTGAGCTTGTCCTTTTTCTTGTCCGGCAGGCGTAGAACTAGTTCGCCAACATTGTAAGTTTTGGCCTGTACTTCTCTACTTTGATATCTTCGAGCCTGCTGTTGATAGAATGCGGAACGCGCTTTTGCCACGTCACGCTCCTCGTCTAAGGCGTCCAAACTGTCCTGCCGATCCATCTCGGCTTCTCTTTCTTCGTACATGCGCACGCGAGGTAAGTCATGAATTATGTCGCAGGGCAAAACTGCCTCTATGCCGTATACCATAAAAAATGGTGTGAATCCGGTAGTGCGGTTTGGCGTGGTCCGCAGCCCCCAGAGTACGGAGTCGAGCTCCTCTACCCAGTGCGTGTTAGATTCCTTAAGGAACCGCACTAGTCTGGGTTTGATGCCGCTCATGATTAGACCATTTGCTCGTTCGACTTGACCGTTAGTTTGAGGGTGATAGACTGAAGTGTAGTCGAGCTTGATGCCCATGTTTTTGCACCAGAGTTTAACCTCGTCGGTCGTGAAGTTTGTGCCGTTATCAGTGATGATGCTATGGGGGACGCCATAACGGTTTACTGCCCCAGATATGAAGTTTATCACACGTCCGGATTTGGCCGTTTTAACTGGCTTGGCCGCTATCCATTTGGTGAATTTGTCCACCATGACCAATAGGTATTTTTGCTTGTGGGTTCCCCCTTTAAGGGGTCCAACCCAGTCAAGCCCCCAGACCGCGAACGGCCAGGTGATGGGTATAGTTTTGAGGGCAGTGGGTGGCATGTGGCTTTGACTAGCAAAGAGCTGGCAACCGACGCATCGTTGGACTAAGTCCTAAGCATCTGCCCGGGCCGTCGACCAATAAAATCTTGTACGGAAGGCCTTGCCTACAAGGGCCCGGGCTACGGCGTGGTGCCCGCCGAGTCCGACGTGAATTTCAGCCAGAAGATTTCGCCCTTCCTCTTCGGAGATGCACCTTTGAAGGACTCCGGTTGTGCTTTTCTTATAAAGCTCTCCCTCATCGACCTTGTAGGCTTTAGATTGCCGTACTATGCAGCGGGCCTCGTTTTGGTCTTCGGGAAGTTCCTGCCTGGTTAAGTAGGCTAGGAATGGTTCTGTCCATGAGGCAATGACTGCCATTATTTCGTGGGCTGAAGGTGTTATTTCATTGGCAGAGCCACCGATTGTGTCAGAGTGTTCGATGTTGGGCGGTGCGGTTGGTTTCGGGTTGTTGTTTCTGGACTCCCCTTCCCATAGTACGGATGGCATGAAAAGCCGCTCCAGGAAGATGTTGGGAGGGACGGTGTCGCGCTTTGCGCCGATGCGTGGCAACACGTCGGCCGCCTGGTTATTATCCCGGGCTATATGGTGGAATTCGAGTCCTTCGAACCGAGCTAACATTTTTAAGACGGCGTTACGATAGGCTGCCATTTTCGGATCCTTGGCGTCAAAGTCTCCATTTATTTGGGACATTGCGAGGTTTGAATCCCCGCGGACCTCTAGGCGTTGAATGCCCATGGAGATTGCCATCCGGAGACCATGTAGAAGGGCCTCATATTCGGCTGCATTGTTGGAGTCCGTGTACATTATCTGGAGTACGTATTGGACTGTGTCTCTGGTTGGGGACGTCAGGACGACGCCAGCCCCCAGGCCAGCCAACATTTTGGAGCCGTCGAAGTGCATGGTCCAATTGGAATATGCGCTGTACTCTTTAGGGAGTTCGGCTTCAGTCCATTCGGCAATGAAGTCAGCCAAAATCTATGACTTGATAGCTCGCCGTGGCTTATAGGTTATGTCGAATGGGAGGAGCTCGATGGCCCATTTTACAATCCGGCCAGTCGCGTCGCGGTTGTTTATAATGTCATTAAGGGGTACTTCGGAGGCTACTGTTATCGAACACTCTTGGAAGTAGTGTCGCAGCTTCCGGGATGCCATGAACACCGCGTACGCTATCTTCTGGTAATGTGGATATCGGGACTTGCATGGAGTTAGGACAGTGGACACGTAGTAAACAGGCTTTTGAAGGGGGAACTTGTGTCCGTCCGTTTCTCGTTCGACGACGAGCACCGCGCTTACAACTTGATGTGTTGCCGCGATATATAATTACATTGGTTCGCCCAGGTTGGGCGCGGCCAGGACCGGATTTGTTGCCAATATGGCTTTGATTTCTTCGAGCCCGGCCGTGGCGGCATCCGTCCACTCGAAGTGTTCGGTGCGCCGGAGGAGGCGATAAAGGGGTAATGCCTTTTCTCCCAAGAGGGAGATGAAGCGGCTTAGAGCCGCCATGCATCCGGTCAACTTTTGTATTTGCTTGAGGTCTTTTGGGATATCCAATTGTGATAGAGCTCGGATCTTGGCTGGGTTTGCTTCAATTCCTCTACCGGATACAATGAAGCCCAAGAGCTTTCCGGCTGGTACGCCGAAAACACATTTTTCCGGGTTGAGCTGAATGTCATATGCTCGGAGGTTGTCAAATGTTAGCCTCATATCTTCTACTAGAGTTTCGACGTGTTTAGACTTGATGACCACATCGTCTATGTATGCCTCCACTGTTTTGCCGATCTGGGTTGCCAAACATGTCTGAATCATGCGCTGATATGTTGCGCCGGCGTTTTTGAGCCCGAAGGGCATTGTGTTGAAGCAGAATGGTCCGTATGGAGTAATGAATGCCGTTGCGGCTTGGTCTGACTCCGCCATCTTGATTTGATGGTAGCCGGAGTATGCGTCGAGGAAGCACAATGAATCATGCCCTGCTGTAGCGTCGATAATTTGATCGATGCGGGGAAGGGGGAAAGGATCCTTTGGACAAGCCTTGTTAAGGTCCTTGAAATCGACACACAGGCGCCAGGATTTGTCCTTCTTTGGTACCATTACCAGGTTTGCTTGCCAGTCCGGATGTTTTATGTCTCTAATGAATCCGGCTTCTAATAGTTTGGCTAGCTCCTCTCCCATTGCCTGTCTTTTAGGTTCGGAAAATCACCGAAGAGCCTGTTTGACTGGCTTGAATCCTTTTAGGATATTTAGGCTATGTTCTGCCAACCGGCGTGGGATTCCTGGCATGTCTGAAGGGTGCCAGGCAAAGATGTCCCAATTTTCCCGAAGGAATTCTCGTAGTGCGGCGTCTACATCAGGGTTTAATTGTGCCCCAATGGAGGCCGTCTTTGCAGGGTCCGTTGGATGGACTTGGAATTCGACTATTTCGTCCGCTGGCTTAAAAGAGGAGGACTTGGATCTCTTATCAAGTATCACATCGTTCCTGTTCACCGTGGAGCGCAGCGCAGTGAGTTCCTCGACCGCTAGGGCTTCGGATAGTGCCTCTAGGGCTAGTGCGACTATCTTGTTTTCGGTGCGGAGTGCTATGTCCGGATCACTGGCAAGAGTGATGATTCTATTAGGCCCGGGCATTTTGATCTTCATGTACCCGTAATGAGGTATAGCTTGAAAAATTGTGAATGCCTCTCGCCCTAATAAAGCCTGATATCCGCTGCTGAACGGGGCCACTTGGAACGTGACCTCCTCGGACCTGTAATTGTCCGGCGAGCCGAACACCACATCCAGTGTAATTTTTCCTGTGCAGCGTGCTTCCCGACTGGGGATTATTCCTCTAAAGGTTGCGCTGCTTCGCTCAATGCGGCTCCAGTCTATTTCCATTTTTCGAAGGGTTTCCTCGTAGATGAGGTTTAATCCGCTGCCGCCATCCATGAGTACCTTAGTAAGGCGAAAGCCGTCCACTATTGGACTGAGGACCAATGCGGCTGGTGCTCAGGCTGTTCGGAATTTAGGCTCGTCACTGGCGTTAAAGGTAATAGCCGTGTCGCTCCATGGATTTATTGTTGCTACTTGGTAGACTTCGGCGAGGCTGCGGAGTGTTCGTTTCCGCATATTATTTGATGCGAAAGTCTCGAAGACTGTTAATACTGTACTGGTATTGCTGGGCTGGTTCTTTGGGGCTAGAAGCTCCTCGCCACTTGTGGCCACCTGCCGTAGTATCCAACATGCTTGAAGGCTATGCATTGGAGTGGCACCCTCTGTACTATCGATTTTGCAGGGTCCGCTGAGCCATCCCTCTAGTGCGGTTCCGTGCCCTTTAGGGTTTTTTTGCTTTTTGGTTTTTAACCCAGGTGCTTGAATATGATGCACCCTTTTATTTCGGACTAGGGTTGTGTTCGGAGCCGGATTGTCCCAAAATTTAGTTTCGGTTTTCCAGGTACTCTCCATCGCACAGTACTTTCGTACTATGGACGCCAAGTCGGCGAAGCGTGTAATTTCACGATGACTTATGGCGTTCATGATTCCCTTGTCCGTGCAATTTTTGCAGAAGATTGAGATTGCGCCTTCCTCACGGCAGTCCTTTATCCTGTCCATAACCAGGAGGAATCTGGCCCAGTAATGATGTATTGTTTTAGCGGGCTCTTGCCGGATTCGAGATAGATCGCTTGTGTTCGGGTGGGCGGGTGGAATTAAATTCGGAACCCCATCCAATCTAAGACGCAAGGGCCGAAGAATTTCCGAACTTGGAAGCTTGGGTCGTTGGATGTTGTCCAACAAATCCGGCCCACTGCCTGACTTTAGGTTTAGTGCTTGATTAACGTCCGTCCCTCCGCAGGAATTTGGCATGGAGGGGTCGGGAATTCAGACATAGCTTGTCCTTAATGTAGAAGGAGAGTCGCCGTGCTATTCCTCCACCAGAGCAACATGGTGGGAAGCCTGGGGAGAGTTAATCTCTCTCAGATCGGTTTTAAGCCCAATCTGATCGTAGTCTTTAGCGACTCCCAGGGCAGTGATGCGATCCAAGAGCTCGTTTAAGGGGGAGAGCTCCATCGGATCTAGCTGCTCGGCGAGTTCTGAGTTGACATGAAGATTGCTTTTGATGACCTGAGAGGTCATCGTCGGTGAGGCGGCCGAACGGGCGGTCATAAGAAAACCGCCTAGCCGGATAGTTTGGCCGATGGCCAAAGCTCCTTCGGCAACGGTGCCGTCTTTAAAGACGGGACGAGGCATCCTTCCTGATCGCGATGACACACAGGAAATCTCAATCAAAGCACCAATGTCGGTGTCAAAACGGGCGGATCTCGGGTAGGGGCTCCCGAACTGTGCGTCTAGGCGGATGGTAACAGGAGACAAGGGACACGATGTTTTTACCCAGGTTCGGGCCCTCTTGATGGAGGTAAAACCCTACTCCTGCTTGATTGATATTGATGATATGGGTAGTACAAGAGTAGATCTACCATGAGATCAAGGAGGCTAAACCCTAGAAGCTAGCCTATGGTATGATTGTTGTTCATCCTACAGACTAAAACCCTCCGGTTTATATAGACACCGGAGAGGGCTAGGGTTACACAGAGTCAGTTACAATGGTAGGAGATCTACATATCTGTATCACTAAGCTTGCCTTCCACGCCAAGGAAAGTCCCATCCGGACACGGGACGAAGTCTTCAATCTTGTATCTTCATAGTCTTGGAGTCCGGCCGATGATGATAGTTCGGCTATCCGGACACCCCCTATTCCAGGACTCCCTCAATAGGCTTCACAAAGAGTGTTGTGAAGCATAAGCATTTGACGCACACAAGGATTATCACAGCTTAGATCAAGGTTAGGACTCATAGTATGACTGGTAAGCGATTCAGATGTGAAATACATAGTAAGACCATTTTATCATGCGTCCCTTAATGTGTTTTAGGTCCCCAGCAATAGCATCGGACGCCTTTGATTGCAGGCTGGAGACCTTATTCTGCAAAAGAAAGTTAATTCTTCTTCACCACTCACATCTTCAGGGGTGGCTTAGAAGCAATGAGTCTAAGTGCAGCATCTGAGAATTTTGGCTTGAAGTCCTAGCAAATAGCCTTGCAGGAGATGAATGATACTCATATGAATAAGCAGAAAAGTTCTTAGTTCTATGAACATAGCGGTTTGAAGACACACGCTCATATTCATAAGTTTGAGTACGATTTCCCTGCAAATCATTGGCGTTAGGGTGACTCAGGTTAGTCCTGTATCTGTATGAAGCCTTTGGGCCATATGAAGCCATAGGTCTGGGGTTTGTCTTCTTCCTTGGTGGTGTCATGATGACATTCACAGGAAGATTCTCAATACACTGCTTAGGTACCCAGATCTTCTTCATAGGTGGTCAATTCCTATAGTTAGTACCAATATACCTGGCAAACACTTCACCATTCTTATTTTTGAACAGTTTATAGTTTTCATCAAAGGATTCATCAATGATGATAGGGTTAGCGCAAGTGAAACCAGATAAGGTGGATGGATCTACTGAAGGTTCCTTTGCAGCAACCCATGTGGTTTTGGGATACTGCTCAGGCTTCCAGTAGGAACCATCAACATTCATTTTCCTCTCGAACCCAACACCCTCTTTCCTAGGGTTTCGGTTCAGAATCTGCTTTTTGAGGACATCGCAAAGTGTCTGACGTCCTTTCAGACTTTTATACATCCCTGTTTCAAGCAATGTCTTCAACCTAGCATTTTCATCAGCAATAGTAGTGGTATCCTCAGCTGAGGGGTTAGTTACCACATCAGTAGTTGAAGACAATGCAACAGTAGCAGCAGTGGAACATTCAGCAACAGAGGTAGCGTTATCACGCTCAATGCATTTTAGACATGGTGATTCAAATCCATCCTGTGTAACGCTGATTTGTTGAGCAAGTAATGAATCGCGCTTTCTTTTCAAGATCTTCATAGTCCACTCTTATCTTTTCAAGATCTTGCTTTCTTTGAAGACATTCAGAAGAAAGCTTCTCGTGATCAGACAAGAGAGCATTATGTTGATCTTGAAGGGCGTCAAACTTGGAATGAAGTCTCTGAAGACTCTCAGCCAATGCTTTTGACTGATCCATTTCTTCACCCAACATATCATCGCTCTTACTAAGCATGTTTTGAACCTTTTCCAAGGCTCTTTGTTGTTTAGTGGCAAGGGAAGCAAGTTTGACATAGCTGGGGCCAAATTCATCACCTGATTCATCATCACTAGTTTCAAAGAGGTAGCATTCAGTTACCTTAGCACCCCCTGCCATGAGGCATGGTGAAGATGATGGCGATTCAGGTGCAAAGGTCATCTCTTTAAGAGACTCCTTGTAGTCCTCAAACCAAGGATCATGACGAGTACGATGACCTTTATAGACCTCAGAAAGCCGGTCCCAGATTAGCTTCGCATGATTGAGGTGCGTGACGTTCCTGAACTGATTTCGGGACAGACAGGAGCAGATGACATCCTTCGCCGTGAGGTTCAGTAGAGTGTACTTGCGAATGTCATCAGCCTCCGCCATCTTGCATAGATCGGTAAGACCAATCTCAGTGACGGTCCACAGTTTGCTGTCCATAGCCATGAGTCGCTTCTTCATCATGGCCTTCCACCGAGGATACTCATGACCGTCAAAGGTGGGGCAAGATACATTCCTCAATCTTGGAGTCGACATAGCTAAAACTCCAGGTGGTTAAACCGAATCACACAGAACAAGGGAGTACCTTCCTCTGATACCAATTGAAAGTGCTAGTTATCGACTAGAGGGGGGGCGAATAGGCGATTTCTATGGAAGTCTTCAAAACATGGAAGTTTCGAAGACAAACAATAGAAATGACCTAATTGATATGCAGCGGAAGATAAACTACAACAAGCAAACCATAGTCAAGTATGCAATAATGTGACAGTACAAAGACTAATAGCAGCTTGGTAGTAAGGATCATGATGGAAGATAGTATGAAGCCAATCAACGATAGTAGTCAAGCAATGAAGTCAAACAGGTACGACAATTAGGCAATGACTTCACGAAGACTAACTCTAAGTAAAGGGAGGGAGAGGATAGAACCAGTCACTTGTTGAAGACACAGGATTTGTTGGACCAGTTCCAGTTGCTGTGACAACTGTACGTCTGGTTAGGGAGGCTGAGATTCAACTCAAAAGACCGTGTCTTCACCTTATTCCCCTTGAGCTAAGGACACACAGTCCTCGCCCAATCACTCTCGTAAGTCTTCAAGGTAGACTTCCGAACCTTCACAGACTTCGTTCACCGGCGATCCACAATGGCTCTTGGATGCTCAGAACACGACGCCTAACCGACTGGAGGATTCACAGTCCTCAAGTGTAATAAGTCTTCAGGTCACACGGACAGAAAGACTTCAGTGATGCCGAACACTCTTTGGCTCTGGGTGTTTGAGCTTTGTCCTCGCAAGGATTTCTCTCTCTCAAAGGCTTCGAGGTGGGTTGCTCTCAAACGACAAAAGCCGTGCACTAACTCTGAGCAGCCACCAATTTATGGTGTAGGGGTGGGCTATTTATAGCCACAAGGTAACCCGACCTGATATGTCCGAAATGACCCTGGGTCACTAAGGAACTGACACATGTTCCAACGGTCAGATTTCAAACACACACGACAACTTTACTTGGGCTACAAGCAAAGCTGACTCATCCAGCTCTGGATAAGATTTGCTCTCATTGTCTTCGCTCGAAGACATAGGATTTGGGTTGAGCATCACTTCAGTCATTCTGACTTTGTTCAGTTGGACCCCACTTAACAGTACGGTGGTTCCTATGACTCAACAAAGAAGAAAAAAGAAACAACGAGACGACACAGTCTTCGCGCTCCATAGTCTTCACTCAATGTCTTCTCATGTCATAATCTTCAATATGAATATCTTCACATACCACCATTGTCGTCAATGTCTTCATACATTTTTAGGGGTCATCTCCAGTAGGTAAACCGAATCAATGAGGGACACTACCTGCGTTATCCTGCAATTCTCACAAACGCATTAGTCCCTCAACCAACTTTGTCGTCAATACTCCAAAACCAACTAGGCGTGGCACTAGATGCACTTACACACCATAAATAAAATCCGTTGAGACGATGCCTCATGAATTGTGGTTTGGCAAGAAACCAAAGTTGTTGTTTCTTAAAGTTTGGGGTTGCGATGTTGATGTGAAAAAGCTTCAACCTGATAAGCTCGAACCCAAATCGGAGAAGTGCATCTTCGTAGGATACCCAAAGGAAACTGTTGGGTACACCTTCTATCACATATCCGAAGGCAAGATATTCGTTGCTAAGAATGGATCCTTTCTAGAGAAGGAGTTTCTCTTGAAAGAAGTGAGTGGGAGGAAAGTAGAACTTCATGAGGCAATTGTACCTTCTCCAGAATTGGAAAGTAGTTTATCACATAAATTAGTTCCAGTGATTCCTACACAAATTAGTGAGGAAGCTAATGATGATGATCATGATACTTAAGATCAAGTTACTACAGAACCTCCTAGGTCTTCCAGAGTACGGTCCGCACCAGAGTGGTACGGTAATCCTATTCTGGAAGTCATGTTACTAGACCATGATGAACCTACGAACTATGAGGAAGCGATGATGAGCCCAGATTCCACGAAATGGCTGGAGGCCATGAAATCTGAGATAGGATCCTTGTATGAGAACAAAGTGTGGACTTTGGTGAACTTGCCCTATGATCAGCAAGCCATAGAAAATAAATGGATCTTCAAGAGGAAGACGGACGTTGATAGTAGTGTTACTATCTACAAAGCTTGACTTGTCGGAAAATGGTTTTTGACAAAGTTCAGGGTGTTGACTACGATGAGATTTTCTCACTCGCAGCGATGCTTAAGTCTGTCCGAATCATGTTAGCAATTGCCATATTTTATGAAATCTGGCAAATGGATGTCAAAACTACATTCCTTAAGTAGATATTTTTTAAAGAAGAGTTGTATATGATACAACAAGAAGGTTTTGTCAATCCTAAAGGTGCTAAGAAAGTGTGCAAGCTCCAGCGATCCATCTATAGACTGGTGCAAGCATCTCGGAGTTGGAATATACGCTTTGATGAGTTGATCAAAGCATATAGTTTTATACAGACTTGCGGTGAAGCCTGTACTTACAAGAAAGTGAGTGGGAGCACTACAGCCTTTTTGATAAGTATATGCGAAAGACATATTGTTGAAGGGAAATGATGTAGAATTTTTTGGAAAGCATAAATGAGTGTTTGAAAGGAGTTTTTCAAAGAAGGTCCTCGTTGAAGCTGCTTACATATTAGGCATCAAGATCTATAGAGATAGATCAAGACGCTTGATAATATTTTTCAATGAGTAAATACCTTGACAAGTTTTTGAAAGAGTTCAAAATGGATCAGCCAAAGAAAGAGTTCTTGTCTGTATTACAAGGTGTAAAGTTGAGAAAGACTCAAAGCCGGACCATGGCAGAAGATAGAAAGAGAATGAAAGTCATTCCCTATGCCACAGTCATAGGTTCTATAAAGAATGTTGTGCTGTGTACCAGACCTATTGTCTACCTTGCCATGAGTTTGGCAAGGGAGTACAATAGTGATCTAAGAGTAGATCACTGGACAACGGTCAAAATTATCCTTAGTGAGAACTAAGGAAATGTTTCTCGGTTGTGGGGTTGATAAAGAGTTCGTCGTAACGAGTTACATCGATGGAAGCTTTTACACTGATCCAGATGACTCTAAGTCTCAATCTGGATACATATTGAAAGTGGGAGCAATTAGCTAGAGTAGCTCTATGCAGAGCATTGCAGACATAGAATATTTGCAAAATACAAAGGGATCTGAATGTGGCAGACCCATTGACTAAACTTCTCTCACGAGCAAAACATGATCACACCTTAGTACTCTTTGGGTGTTAATCACATAATGATGTGAACTAGATTATGGACTCTAGTAAACCCTTTGGGTGTTGGTCACATGGCGATGTGAACTATGGGTGTTAATCACATACAGATGTGAACTATTGGTGTTAAATCACATGGTGATGTGAACTAGATTATTGACTCTAGTGCAAGTGGGAAACTGAAGTAAATATGCCCTAGCGGCAATACTAAAGTTATTATTTATTTCCTTATTTCATGACAAATGTTTATTATTCATGCTAGAATTGTATTAACTGGAAACTTATTACATGTGTGAATACATAGACAAAACATAGTTTCCCTAGTATGCCTCTACTTGTCTAGCTCGTTAATCAAACAAGGTTATGTTTCCTAACCATAGACATGTGTTGTCATTTGATGAACGAGATCATATCATTAGGAGAATGATGTGATGGACATGACCCATTCGTTAGCTTAGCATTATGATCGTTACAGTTTCATTGCTACTGCTTTCTTCATGACTTATACAAGTTCCTCAGACTATGAGATTATGCAACTCTCGAATACCGAAGTAACACTTTGTGTGCTACCAAACATCACAACATAAACGGGTGATTATAAAGGTGCTCTACAGGTGTCTCCGAAGGTGTTTGTTGGGTTGGCATTGATCGAGATTAGGATTTGTCACTCTGTGTTTCGGAGAGGTATCACTGGGCCCTCTCGGTAATACTCATCACTATGAGCCTTGCAAGCATTGTGACTAAAGAGTTAGTTTTGGGATGAAGAATTACAGAACGAGTAAAGAGACTTGCCGATAACGAGATTGAATTAGGTATAATGATACCGACGATCGAATCTCGGGCAAGTAACCTACCGATGACAAAGCGAACACCATATGTTGTTATGCGGTTTGACCGATAAAGATCTTTGTAGAATATGTAGGAGCCAATATGAGCATCCAGGTTCCGCTATTGGTTATTGACCGGAGGTGTGTCTCGGTCATGTCTACGTAGTTCTCGAACCCGTAGGGTCTACACGCTTAATGTTCGATGACGATTTGTATTATGAGTTATGTGATTTGTTGACCTAAGTTTATTTGGAATCCCGGATGAGATCACGGACGTGAAGAGGAGTCTCGAAATGGTCGAGGCATAAAGATTGATATATTGGAAGGCTATATTCGGACATCGGAAAGGTTCCGAGTGATTCAGGTATTTTTTGGAGTACTGGGGAGTTACAGGAATTCACCGAGAGAAGTAATGGGCCTTATTGGGCTATACGGGAAATAGAGGAGGCAGGCAAAGGGGAGGTGGCACGCCCCCCCCCCCATGGGTCCGAACTGGACTAGGGGAAGGGGGTGGCGCCCGCTTGCCCTTTCCTACTCCCTCTCTCCTTCCTTCTCTCCTACTCCTAAAAGGGGAAGGATTCCTACTAGGACTTGGAAGTCCTAGTAGGACTCCATACACTTGACGTGCCCCTAGGGGGCCGGCCTTTCTCCCTCCCTCCTTTATATACTTGGCTAGAGGGCACCCCATAGAGACACAAGTTGGTATTTTAGCTGGGTGCGGTGCCCCCCTCCACAGTTACACACCTCGGTCATATCGTCGCAGTGGTTAGGCGAAGCCCTGCGCCGATAACTTCATCATCACCATCGCCATGCCGTCGTGCTGACGAAAATATCCCTCGGCCTCAACCGGATCAAGAGTACGAGGGACGTCATCGAGCTGAACGTGTGCGGAACGCGGAGGTGCCGTGCATACGGTACTTGATCGGTTGGATCGCGAAGAAGTTCGACTACATCAACGGCGTTACTGAAACGCTTCCGCTTTCGGTCTACGAGGGTACGTGGACACATTCTCCCCTCTCGTTGCTATGTATCACATAGATAGATCTTGTGTGATCGTAGGAATTTTTTTGGAATTACTGCGTTCCCCAACACATTTGTGTTGTGGTGTTTAGTTAACTGTTTGGTTCAATTCTACAATGCGATGTTCAATAGTTGTGGGTGCATTATCTTATTGTATACCGTGTGAGAAGTAAATCGAATTTGGCTGTACTAAATACATGAGATACAAATACAATTGCTATATTTCCAAGTTGTTAAGCTTGCTTGGTTCGGTTAACTGTCTGATCTTCTATTAGGAGTATGCTATATTGTGCAATGTGGTGCTCAGTTAATGTTTGGTTCATTTGTTGTGGTGTTTAGTTAACTGCTTGGCTCAATTCTGCAATGCGATGTCCAATTGTCGTCGGTGGAATTTTGTATTGTCGTCGGTGGAATTTTGTATTGTTGTGCATGAGAGACATATACAAGTGCCAAATTTCCTAGTTCTTAATCATGTTTGGTTTGGATAAATGGGTTTTCCATGTGGCTTGAATTAATCTGATGAATCTGCAATGTGCTTATTTTTCATCAACATATTTTACTGATAGCATGCGAACCCTTACTTAACGTGATGACTAGCTACCTTATATGTCTTGCAGGCAAACAATGGGAAGCACTAAGGTTTACAATCGAGGTTAGCACGTGCATGGTTCGTTGTCTAATAGCACATTATTGTGCAATTGTAGGAACCATTCTAAAACTTAGATTTTAAACAATTTGGTCTTGCACATGTAGGTCCTGCTATCAGAGGTTTTGACCCACTGTTCGACCCTTTTTGCATATGGGCAAATGAGTTGTCCATGAATACCAATCGAGTCAAGAAACTCAGAAAGGTTGTTAGGATAAAGAAATTAGCGACAAAAAACAACAAGATCTTTGTCTGCACAATGAAGAAGACATCAGTTCACTACAAGAAGGTACTAACTATTATACCTTGCCTTTTTTATTCCTTTGCCCCATTTCCTATATAGAGAAGATATTTATGCACATCCTTGTTTTTAGGCCTTTCCAAAGCAGTTCACTGATGATTACCTCTCAAACCACCTCTATTGTCAGGAGGTGAGGAAGGTTTTCATACAACACCCACAGTTCAATATTGAAGTGTTCCTGAAGGGGACGAAGGATGGACGGTCAATCATCCACAGGCACTGGCCTAAAGTTGCAAAGACCTTCAACATCAATGAAGGCTCAATATTTGCCTTCCGCTTCTGCAGTTTTCCCGATGAGATGCATCTGTCTATGTACCATCTATGATGCTAATTTCGAAAGGTCATGTGAAACTTGGTGCTGGTGCAGTTGTGTAATGGGGTAGCTGAGTGCTGAAGCTATATCATGTTGTACTCTGATGTATTTCAATTATGAAATCCTGCTTCCTTAATATGGGAATGAAATATATTATGTGTTTAATACTAATGTCAATTAGATTAATAAATGTATTATTAATAATAGGGCAATTAGCCTGCTAATGGTGAATTAGCTTGCAAATTGGTTTTTGCTATTGCAAACGGTTATTGAGAAAATACCGTGGGCGATGATAAGGCAACGCACACAGTTTCTAGGAATAAACCGTGTTGGATCGATGAACAATCACACACGACATTCTCTTCCAAACTGTTTGCGCACCTTGCGCAAACGTTTACCGCATAAAAACTGTGTGTGATGGACAGCCTTTGCCACACAGTTTCTTCTACGTACCATGTGTGATGCATTCAATAACGCAAACGATAATTTTTTTAATATTGTGTGCGATGGGAACGCTATCACAAATGGTTTAACAGGGAAAATTGTGTATGATGTACCTACGAACGGAAATGTTTTCCTTGCAGCGACTCTGTGGGATGTATATACGAACGGAAACGTTTCGCGAGGACTGACTATGTGGGATGTACTTACAACTAGAAATGATTTCGCCTGTATAATTGTATTTTTTTAGCACTATTGTACTTATAACCGTCTTTACTCGCTCGCCGGTCGCACACAAGCTCATTTTGCCGAGCGTGTGTGCCAGGAGGGCAAATCCCCGACGGTTTCTGGGTTGTGTGGGAGGACCCCCTAATCTCCCACATTCATTAGGTGAAGGTTCCGAACGCCGTCGCGAAAAGGGGTTTAAAACCGATTGTATAGCACCTCGCTGTACCAATGATCATAATCATTCTTATCAATAGCATGAATGGAACCAATAGTATAGTAAACATTATTATCATATTCTTCCAAGCAAGTGCCAAAAAGATTTTGAAGATCATTAGGGACATCATTGTCTTCCCAAGCATAATCATTACAACAAGTATTAGGCATCACAAAATCATACTCAATATCATCATCTTCCATCAACATATTTGATTCACTTTCACGAGGCACAATGGTGATAGGAGCAATATTACTTGGGAGAGTTACCTTTTTACCTATACTTTTTCTTCTTTTCTTTTTATTCTTCACCACCTCACGTGTGGGTTTAATCAATTTTTTCGAGCTTCTTGTTGAAGAGATTGATTGGATAGGAAGCTCCTCCTCGTTACCTGATTCATCATAATAAACACTAGGAGGATATTGGGAAATATTTTCCCTTTTATTAGTACTCTCTTCATACTCTATTTGTTTTCTTGTCTTTAGATAGTTGGCAATATATGGATTCTTAATGCAATTTACCGCACAAAACATATAAATTTCCTCTAGATCAAAATCAAGAAATCTATTGAGATTAAATTTTGGAATACCCTTAGTTATACGTTTCACTTCTTCACCCCCAAAAAAAGACTAAGCTCTTTATGATGCTCAAGGGTAATCAAGTTATCACAATTTTTTGACATGATTTGATCATGAAACAAATAGCTTTGGAGATTTAAATGACCATGTTCATTGCAAAGTTCACAAGGATGGCGCAAAAAATAAAATCTTTCAGCACAATCATCTAGCCTCTCTTGCAACTTTTTTGTTTCTAATTATTTATGTTTCTTACAAAATCTATCCTACCTTTTTGGTGTGCTTGTGCACTCCCAATTCACTCCGCAAAAATTGACATCCATGTAGGAGACATCATTATCATGCCTACTGCAATCATCATTAGCATTTTGGATATTCAAAGAATTCGTACTAACAACATTGCAATCATGCTCATCATTCAAATAATTTGTGCCAAACTTTTTATTGACTTCTTCTCCTAACAATTGAGCACAATTTTCTGAACCATCATTTTCAAGAAAGATATTATAAAGATGATCAATAATATGATGCAACCTCAATTCCATTTTAAATGTAGTTTACTTTTATAAACCAAACTAGTGGTAAAACAAGAAACTAAAACATTCTATTGCAAGATATAAAGATATACCTTCAAGCACTCACCTCCCTGGCAACGGCGCCAGAAAAGAGCTTGATGTCTACTATGCAACTATATTCTTGTAGACAAGTGTTGGGCCTCCAAGCAGAGAGTTTTGTAGGATAGTACAAATTTTCTCTCAAGTGGATGACCTAAGGTTTATCAATCCGTGGGAGGTGTAGGATGAAGATAGTCTCTCTCGAGCAACCCTGCAATCAAATACAAGAAACATCTTGTGTCCCCAACGCACCTGATACAAATGGCAAATTCTATAGGTCCACTAGTTCGGTGAAGAGATGGTGATAAAATTGTAGCATGGATAGTAGATATGAGTTTTTGTAGTGCGAACAATAAAAAACAGCAAGGTAGTACTAGTAAAACAGAGCACAAATGGTATTGCAATGATGGAAAATGAGGCCTAGAGTGCATACTTTCACTTGTGCAATCTCTCAAACTTGCTAACATTGTTGGATCATATGATTATCCCTCAAAGTGCAATAAAGAATTATTCCCGAGTTCCTATTAGCGGAGGACAAAAGATAGAAATTGTTTGTCAGGTACAAAACCACCTCAAAGCTATTCTTTCCGATCAATCTATCCTAGAGTTCATACTAAATAACACAAAGCTATTCTTTCCGATCAATCTAACGAAGAGTTTGTACTAAAAGAACACCATATGACACACATCAACCAACTCTAATGTCACCTAGATACTCCAATGTCACCACAAGTATCCGTGGGTTAATTATACGATATGCATCAAACAACTTCATGATCATAATGTTCAATCCACACAAAGAACTACAAGGAGAACCCAAAGTTTCTATCGGAGAAAAGATAATAAAAATGTGCATCAACCCCTATGCATAGATTACCCCAATGTCACCTTTGGAATCCGCAAGTTGAGTGTCATAACATACATCAAGTGAATCAATATGATACCCCATTGTCACCTCAAGTATTCATACCGCAAGACATACATCATGTGCTCTCAGATCTGAACATTCAATCCGACAAGACAAAACTTCGAAGGGTAAAGATTCAATTCATTACAACAAGAGTAGAGAGGAGAGAAACATCATATGATCCATCTATGTTAACAAAGCCCATGATACATCAAGATCGTGACATCTCAAGATCACGAGAGAGAGAGAGAGAGAGATTAAATACATAGCTACTGGTACAAACCCTTATCCCCAAGGGTGGACTACTCCCTCCTCATTGTGGTGGCCGCCGGGATGATGAAGATGGCCACCGGTGATGATTTCCCCCTCCGGCGGAGTGCTAGAATGGGGTCTAGATTGGTTTTACGTGGCTAGAGAGGCTTGCGGCGGTGGAATTTCTGATCTAGAGTCTCCCCGAGGGTTTTTGGAATATTTGAGAATTTATAGGGCGAAGAGGGGGTGTGGGAGGCCAGCAAGGTCGGCACAACCCACCGTGGCGCGCCTGGGGGCCCAGGCGTGCCCTGGTTGGTTGTCCCCCCCTCGGGGCACCCCCTAGGTGCTCCTCTAGCCCATTGGTGGTCTTCTGGTCCATAAAAAATCCACAAAAAGTTTCGCGGTGTTTGGACTCCGTTTGATATTGATTTCATGCGATGTAAAAAACAAGCAAAAAACAACAACTAGCACTGGGCACTGGGTCAATAGGTTAGTCCACAAAAATGATATAAAGTTGCTATAAAATGATTGTAAAACACCCAAGAATGATAATATAACAGCATGAATACTTCATAAGTTATAGATACGTTGGAGACGTATCATTCCTCCAGAGAATTCTCTATAGGATAGCATATTACTTACGTAAGCTTTGGAACACATTAAGATAAAAATCAGAATACGTTACAGATCATGAGAGTATTATTTCATCTCCAACGGAGTTGGTTAATTAAGGATAATCTCCTTAGGATACGGTTGGATTTTTTTCTCAAGTCCTAATTCACGGGATCTCCGGTCACATAGGTTGGGTTACCCCGATGGCAACTTACGTGGGTCTCATGCCCCTCTCCCTAGATGCATTTTCTATCACAATCTATGATAGCCTTATCATAAAAGGGTCGGCCAGATTTTTAGCCGTATGAATATAATCCAGCGTTATCACTCCGTAGTTTCTTGATTTTCTGATAGATTTTAATCTTCTTCTTATGTGCTTTGTGGATTTCATGTCATCCTTTGAACTCTCAGCCTTGGCAATCACTGTTTGATTGTAACGGTTCGTAAGGACAGTTGGGACTAGTTTATCAACCACTGGCAAATCCAACAAAATCTCTCGAAGCCATTCTTCTTCGACGCATGATGTGTCTAACGCTATGAGTTCTACATCCATAGTCGATCTCGTTAAGATCGTCTGCTTGCAACACTTCTAGGAAATAGCACCACCGCCAAGTGTGAAGAAATATCCACTTGTGGCTTCATCTCATCATCATCAGATATCCAATTCAAATCACTATACCCCTCAAGTATCGTCGGGCACCTAGAATAGTGAATTTGATAGTTCACAGTACCTTGCAAATAATGCATGACTCGCTCAACAACATTGTCGGTGTCAAAACCGGTGGATCCCGGGTAGGGTGTCCCGAGTTATGGATCTAGGATCGACGGGGAACAAGGAACAAAGAACATGGTGTTTACCTAGGTTCGGTCCCTCTCTAAGAGGTAAAACCCTACGTACTGCTTGATTGTATTGATGTGTATGGTATGAATACTGAGTCGATCTACCTCGAGATCAGGCGAGCTAAACCCTAGTCTGATGAGTATTGGATGTTGCTCTAACCCTGAAGGGTAAAACCCTCTGGTTTATATAGGCACAAGTAGGGTTAGGGTTACACACGATCGGTTACAATAAGGAAAGATCACGCTAAATCTTGACTTGGAGGGCACACCAAGGCTCCAAAGATCTTCTATCCGTTCACGAGCCCACGCCCTAGCTCAGCTTCATAGCTGCCCATCGGTCCAGCCCATTGTTGCGGGCGGCGGCCCGAGGCCCCTTAGTCCAGGACTCCCTCAGTAGCCCCCGAACTAGCCTCCAACGCCAGGGTCTGCAACCCGGCATCCGTATCCTTCTGCAGTCTCCAGCTTCTGAGGCGAGTTCTCCATTCTTCCATGTATTGTTTGAAATAGTGTTCCCAGGTCGAATGACATCCGGGATCCGAGTTATTCTTGGAGCTTCGCTGCCCGATGTGATCTATGTCAATACCGCATTCGTGTTCGACTGATTTTAACAATCCGAAATTCGAAGGCCTGCTCAAAACACGATGGGACCATCAAAGTTAATGCTCCCCTCGGGACGGGGGCGAACTTTGATTGCCGTGCACTTTTTCAAAAGGCGAGCAGCCAAACACCACCTTTTTGCAGACCCGTGCCTTGGACTTAGGATGGCACGCCTATTTATAGACCCAGGTGCGGGGGACGACCAACCCATCCTTCCCTGAAAGCCAACGCCAAAAGGACTTTAGACACCATGGACGACGCCCCAGGCTCATCCTTGTGACCTCACAGTCGACTGTGCGAGTTGTTTCGTCTCGCAACTCCAGTTGAGTAATCTGCAGGTGCAAGGATATCTGCCGCAGCTGATCTTTTTCCCGTCCATGCTGAACTGATCTCTATGGACAGCCAAGCATTTGCCGAGAACTTCCCTACTCCATGCAAGGAAGAGAGGGCATGCTTCGCGCCCTTCCTCCTACAAGGCCTAGGGTTTGCCATTCACCCCTTCCTTATGGGTTTCTTAGAATTTTATGGGATCTAGCTCCACAACCTCACCCCAGGGTCCATACTGCATATTTTGGGCTTTGTGATGCTTTACGAGATTTTCCTGAGCTGCGAGGCCCACTTTGATTTGTGGAGAAAATATTTCTACCTCTTTCCTCGTACCCGAGAAGGGTCAATTTTTGAGGTAGGCGGAGCTGAGGTATGGTGGATAGCTATAACAGGGTTCCCCATCGGGACCCCATGAAAGGATCCTGAGGAATGGACCTCAAAATGGTTTTATATCAAAGATGTCCCCCTTTCCGACCCAGTCCGGAGAGGGCTGCTCGAATACTCCAACGCCCCGCTAAGGAAGCGGTTCAATTGGCGACCCAAGAGTTCTTCCCAACAGGATAGTGCAGAGGTGCACCTACTGTCCGCCAAAATTCGGCTGTTATCCCATAGCAAGCTGACCATGGTTGTGGTAATGGTCATCGCTATATGTCGGTGCGTACAACCCCTTCAGTAGAGGATGCATCCTTTGTGGTGTTATAATGGGACGAGCGATGCTACTCGCTACAAGCGACAAGGGACGGATAACCAAGCAGCCATGGCCAGAATACTAGCCGACCTCTTCAAAGGAGAGGAAGAAGATTTCGCTCACCTAGGTATTCAGGAGGAGTGTCCCAGCTACAATCTGGCGGAATGAGTAAGCTTTCATACCTTGTTTTCAGGTCAAACACCATGTCCGAATATTTACCAGAAGTATTCCCTTTCAAACAGAGTTGGAGGCTTTATATCGAATCTGTCCATTCCCCTTCCCCTTAACCGGAGAATCATTTCCGCGAAGATGAACCAGGGTATCATGACGATCCGGAGACATCCATCGATTTTGAAGATGTTTTTTTATTAGGAGAGCCTTGATGACACCAAGGTTTCCCTGATGGCAGACCATCCCGGAGCCCTTCCTTCTTCCACAGTAAGTGAACATAAGACCTCTTCCTAAACAGGGTGCTCGCCTTGCACCGTCCCAAGTGTGCTGACTTCTATTCCCAAGGGTCGTTGTACTGGGCGCCGGACAACTGCAGAAGAAGCGCGGGATATACAGACCTCGGCCCATAAAGGGTAGCTAAGCAAAAGGCCTCCGGTGGAGCGGAAAAGACTGCCCCCTTGGCTCAAAGGTAATGTGTTTAGAACCATCAAAGGAGGTGCTCTCAGTATCTTCTTTTGATGTTTTGATGTTGTAGAAGAAGAGTGTCGTCACACTGATCCGAAGACTCTCTTGGCGTGCCGAGGCACGATTCCAATTTTGGGCCTTCGGCGCAAGCTAGGCACCACGTTGATCATGCGGCGGCCGGTGCACTCCCGGAGGACCCTGACGAAGCTTCGGTTACCAATTCTGAAGGCGAAAGTGTGACGAATTACCGCCGCCAGTGAGAATTCTTGTGCCACGCCGCCTTTACCAATCGGGAGTTTAATGCATTTAATTCAGTGGATGCATACCTTGCGGCGACCAAAACGGGGCTTGAGGGGATCGTCAGGCTTCTGTCCTCCAATTTGCAGGTGCGAGATAAATGTATTAAGTGCAGATCATAAATCCTAACCTAGTAGCCCCCGAGCCTTAATTTGGGCGGGACAACCGAGTTAAGGATATGTAACCATACACTACTGCAGGATGCTACTAGCGCGACACTATAATCAGAGACCCTTTGGCGAAACTGTGTGCGATGCATTAATTGCAAATGGTGATGTAAAAAACCCGTCAAAAAAGATGCAAAATGTTTACGACGAATGATACATCAAACACAATTCCAATTTTAGTTGCGTGTGCATTGTGGGGCATACGATTGATCCATACAAAATATTTGCGATGAGACAGAACAACAGAAATGGGCAGCAAGATCAAGGTGTGTGCGATATACGGCATACGGTTCGCTCTGATGAACCGTTTGCGATGATCGAGGCGAACACAAATGATTCCACGTAACCAGATGTGTGTGATTCCCGGCAAACAGGTTGGAAACTAGAATTGTGTGCGATCAGTATAGACAACCCATACGGTCTTTTTTTGTGAATTGTGTGCTTGTCAGGGCACACAGTTCAAGCAACCAACCTTTGGGCGATAATGTAGAAGATCTTTGTCTACGTATTACTAACCATCTACGATGAGATTGACAGGATAAACAGAGATAAGAAATTAATATGAGCAAACGGAAACAGAGATATATATAGTCTGCTTAATTTAGTCCTTCTTCTTCTTCTTCTTTTTATTGTTGTTGGATGGCCCGTGATATCATCTTGGCAAGGGCACTTCTTGCCGCTGATTGTTGGCTTTTCATCGCCGCCGCCGTCGTCATCGTCATTACTATTGTCGTCTTCCTCCTACTTGTTCGACCATTCCTCCTCCTCATCATCGTCGTCCTCTTCTTCGTCCAACGATGGCTCCTCGTCTATCTGGTTGTTGTCTGACGATCCCAGAGGCGACGTCCCTTTCATGATACGGATAAAATTGAGGTCTGGGATCGACGCCGGACTCATAGAAGACGAGCAGGATGATTCCAATGTTGACCTATCATCGGGCGCCAGACTGCTGGCCGAATTGTCGTTCTCGCTGTCGCTCGACATGGCTGCGTTTGTATAAAAACTGCGAGAATGCAAGATTGCAGAGTGTGTGCAAGTGCGTACCATGGCCTGCCAGGGATGATGAAGATGGTGGACACTTAAGCGGGGTATGCAGAGAAGAGGAAATGTTAATTGAAGCGGGGGTTGATGTATTATCAAACCGCTGATATAGTCAACTGTAATTATTTGTACTCAGTCACTCCAAATTCCCGGGGTTGCATAGTTCTCAATGTGATAATTAATTACACACACATGTCGGCGCGTCCAAATATGAAACTAGCATTTTTCGTGGTACTTCTACTCCCTCCGTACCGGTGACCTAGGTGGAGGGAAAACGAGAGAACTTGATGATTACTCCCTCCGTCCCAAAACAAGTGACTCAACATTGCACTAACTTTACTACAAAGTTGAGTCATTTATTTTGGGATGGAGGGAGTATTTGGTAATCAATACCATTGCGTGCAGAGAATTGACCATTGCATGCATGTTATGCTAAGTAGTCTGAAGTCATTGAATGGATACTAGCCACAGGACTCCTATTGGTTGATTTCTTTTTTCAGGACAAAAACAAGGAACGAGTTTTGGGATTATGCACTAGTACCCGTACGAAAGGAGTAGGAGTGAGCAAGCAATACATTGAGCTCTTCTTATTGATGAAGCCAATACAATCAAACTACAAAGGAAAAGAAAAAAAAGACAAAGGGAAATATCTGCACGAATCTTCGCGTAACATCAATGCATAGGACCTAGATGTGCATTACTTAGAGCACATCTAGATGTGCTTTAGCAATACTGTCAAACAAAACCCCTAATTATCATTGCAAACCACACATATAACATGGCTAATGCGACAACCACAACAACACATGCTAGTTCCTTCTTGTCTCTTCCTCTCATCTGTTGCCTGTGATTGATTCTTTCTTGCTTTATCGTACTGATTATACATTCCAATCAGCCAACTTCTTCTTTAGCTTTACGTTATCTTCTGCGAGCTTGGTGATAACACTCTGAGCCCTGCCATGCCATTCGTCATCCAGCCAATTAACAAAGGCACGAGCATCATATCCCAGCCAATGTTAAATAGTATTCAGGATGAGTGGTGGCATTAACTCAAGTAAAATGATGAACCTAGCACTACCCTCTAAGGGGCAAATGAGAAACTGCCTGCCAATGTCGAATCCCTTCGTGCATACACGTCGAGCGGGAGTGTGCCCATGCACACATCTCAGCTTTGGGTACTTCCCGGTGGCGCAAAACTTGGAGTCGAACTCGTGTTTCGGGAGTTTGGAGTCATGCTCTAGATCCAGGGACAGATCGCTTTCCTTGTGTGTGTGTGGGGGGGGGGGGTCATTCAGGACGGAGCTCCTTTGGACATGATAAAAAAGACCGGGATAGATTGGAACCTGACAGGATGATTCAGATCCATAGTACACCTGCCTTCTGATGACCTTAGGCAAGTGCTCGGCGGCGACCGCCGTCGTGGCGGCGCCGCCGAGAGCGGCGATTCGAGCAGGAGCACCCGCACCGAAACCATCAGCACCACTCGTCCGCATTCACCCAATGTCAGCACCACGCGAGGGAATTTGGCAGCTATCTAGGGATTTGGGGGAAATGGGTAAACTGTGGGCATAAGCTAATTGTCGGGAACTACTTATGGCACTATATGTTGTATACAACACACTGTTTATACATGTCGTTTGTGTTAGGTATTACAACTTCACACGCGGTTTCCGCACCAAACCGTGTGAGAAGACAATGTAGGTGAGACACAATTGCCGTTACATAACCATATTTGATGTACTACCATGTACATATGATCGAGCTACTGTGATACCATGCAAACAGCCGCTCAGTGGATATCCGTCAAAAAATAAAACTGTCACTCTGCAGATAGATATGGCGGCGGAGGCGACCTAGGCAGCGGGTACCGGATAAGAGGTCAATCCTCGTTCAGTGGGTGGTGGCAGCATCATAGGAGGTCAATCCTTGGTTTGCAGCGAGAGATATGAGGAGCTCAACCATCAAGGTCGGCGACAGCGTGATTGGAGCTCATCCATCGCGGTCGATGGTAGGATAGTGGAGGTCGAACTTCAGGCGGCAGCTGCACTAAAATCTTTTCTCCTCGACCCTGCTATCTCGTTGTGCTACCGCATGGCGTTTCTCTGTCTTCTGGGTGGAGGTCTCCGTGCAAAGGTATTCCTTTGGTGAGTGGCTTAACAAAGGTATTCAATTCCTAAGGGTAGTGTTGTAGTATACTCTGCGTGTAAATTGACTGGCCATTAAATTTTATCAGTTAATCTGTGTATCAATGTTGTTGTTTTGTTTTTAATTACCATTCATGTGGTGCAGATGGAACGATCTCAATGGATGAAGAATCGGAGAACCATAGATTATATCAGTGGCGTGACAGAGTTCATGAATTTGGATGAAAGTACAAAGAGGAGAATTGGTGATGCGGATTACATCCTATGTCCATCTACTCATTGTGCCAATACAGAGTCACTTGAAGTTGGTGATGTCCAGTGGCACTTACTCTCTCGGGGATTCATGGACGGATATACATGTTGGAGCAGACACGGTGAAGAGCAGGTCATAGATGAATATACCCAGGGATGCGAGATGCTAAACCCCAGTTAGTGTCACATGGATGTTGAATCTAACATTAGGGCAGATGCATCAAGCTACCAATGGAACACCGAAAAGCTGAAACACCCACTGGAAAGCCAAGACGTCGACGATCTTGATATGCCAGATTTTGCTCCTATGATTGCAGATTTCAAGGGCCCCAAAAAGGATATGATTGGGTACAAGGATCTACCAACCATTGATGCGAACTCCAAGAAAATATTGTATCCAGGTTGCAAAAAGAAATATTCCAAGTTGAGTGACACCCTGGCGCTTCTCAGATTTAAAGCAACAAATGGTCTATCAAACAAGGGCTTCACAGAGATGTTAGGTCTTTTCAAAGAAATTCTTCCAGAAGATAATGTGCTCCCCAGAAGCACGAATGAAGCGAAGAAAATTGTTTGCCCATTGGAACTTGAAGTACAGAAGATACACGATTGTGTGAATGATTGTATATTGTAGAGTGGTGAGAACAAAAATTTGCATGCATGTCCCACATGCGCATGCACGATACAAGCATAGGAGAGCAAAGTACAAGTACAAATTGGACGACGAGATCAAGACAGGAATCCCATTGAAGGTTGTTTGGTATTTTACAGGATCTAGCTCCACAACCTCACCCTAGAGTCCATACTGCATATTTTGGGCTTCGTGGCGCTCTGCGAGATTTTCCTGAGCTGCGAGGCCCACTTTGATTTGTGGAGAACATATTTCTACCTCTTTCCTCCTACCCGAGAAGGGTCAATTTTTGAGGTAGGCGGGGCTGAGGTATGGCGGATAGCTGGAACAGGATTCCCCATTGGGACCCCACGAAAGGATCCTGAGGAATGGACCTCAAAATGGTTTTATATCGAAGACATCCCCCATTCCGACCCAGTCCGGAGAGGGCTGCTCGAATACTCCAACGCCCCACTAAGGAAGCGGTTCAATTGGCGACCCAAGAGTTCTTCCCAATAGGATTGTGCGGAGGTGCGCCTACTGTCCGCCAAAATTCGGCTGTTAGCCCATAGCAAGCTGACCATGGTTATGGTAATGGTCGTCGTTATATATCGATGCGTACAACCCCTTCTGTAGAGGATGCATCCTTTGTGGTCTTATAATGGGACGAGCGATGCTACTCGCTACAAGCGACAAGGGACGGACAACCAAGCAGCTATGGCCAGAATACTAGCCGACCTCTTCAAAGGAGTGGAAGAAGATTTCACTCAACTAGGTATTCGGGAGGAGTGTTCCAGCTACAATCTGGCGGAATGAGTAAGCTTTCATACCTTGTTTTCAGGTCAAAGACCATGTCCAAATATTTACCAGAAGTATTCCCTTTCAAACAGAGTTGGAGGCTTTAGATCGAATCTGTCCATTCCCCTTCCCCTCAACCAGAGAATCATTTCCGCGAAGATGACCCGGGGTATCATGATGACCCGGAGACATCCATCGATTTCGAAGATGTTTTTTATCAGGAGAGCCTTGAAGGCACCAAAGCTGCCCTGACGGCAGACCATCCCGGAGCTCTTCCTTCTTCCACAGTAAGTGAACAGAAGACCTCTTCCCGAACAGGGTGCTCGCCTCGCACCGTCCCAAGTGTGCTGACTTCTATTCCCAAGGGTCGTCGTACTGGGCGCCGGACAACTGCAGAAGAAGCGCGGGATATACTGACCTCGGCCCATAAAGTGGTAGCTAAGCGAAAGGCCTCCGGTTGAGCGGAAAAGACTGCCCCCTTGGCTCAAAGGTAATGTGTTTAGAACCATCAAAGGAGGTGCTCTCAGTATCTTCTTTTGATGTTTTGATATTGTAGAAGAAGAGTGTCGTCACGCCGATCCGAAGACTCTCCGGGCGTGCCGAGGCACGATTCCAATCTTGGGCCTTCGGCGCAATCTAGGCACCACGCTGATCATGCCGCGGCCAGTGCACTCCCGAAGGACCCTGACGAAGATTCGGTTACCAATTCCGAATGCGAAAGTGTGACGAATCACCGATGCCGGTGAGAATTCTTGTGCCATGTCGCCTTTACCAACCAGGAGTTTAATGCATTTAATTCAGTGGATGCATACCTTGCTGCGACCCAATCGGGGCTTGAGGGGATCGCCAGGCTTCTATCCTCCAATTTGCAGGCGCGAGATAAATGTATTAAATGCAGATCATAAATCCTAACCTAGTAGCCCTCGAGCCTTAATTTGGGCAGGACAACCGAGTTAAGGATATGTAACCATACACTACTGCAGGATACTGCTAACGCGACACTACAATCAGGGACCCTTTGGCGAAACTGTGTCTGATGCATTAATTACAAACGGTGATGTAAAAAAACGTCAAAAAAGATGCAAAATGTTTACGATGAATGATACATCAAACACAGTTCCGATTTTAGTTGCGTGTGCGTTGTGGGGCATACGGTTGATCCATACGAACTGTTTGTGATGAGACAGAACAACAGAAACGGGCAGCCAGATCAAGGTGTGTGCGATATACGACATACGGTTCACTTCGATGAACCGTTTGCGACAATCGAGGCGAACACAAATGATTCAGCGTAACAAGATGTGTGTGATTCCCGGCAAACATGTCAGAAATCAGAATTGTGTGCGATCAGTATAGACAACCCATACGGTCTTTTTTGTGAATTCTATGCTCGTCAGGGCACACAGTTCAAGAAACCAACCTTTGGGCGATAATGTAGAAGATCTCTGTCTATGTATTACTAACCGTCTACGATGAGATTGACATGATAAATAGAGATAACAAATTAATATGAGCAAACGGAAACAGAGATATATATAGTCTGCTTAATTTAGTCCTTCTCCTTCTTCTTCTTTTTATTGTTGTTGGATGGCCCATGATATCATCTTGGCGAGGGCACTTCTTGCCGCTGACTGTTGACTTTTCATCACCGCCGCCGTCATCATCGTCATTACTATCATCGTCGTCCTCCTACTTGTTCGACCATTCCTCCTCCTCATCAACATCGTCCTCTTCTTCGTCCTACGACGGCTCCTCGTCCGTTTGGTTGTTGTCTGACGACCCCGGAGGCGACATCCCTTCCATGATACGGATAAAATCGAGGTCTGGGATCAATGCCGGACTCATAGAAGACGAGCAGGATGATTCCGATGTTGACCTATCCTCAGGCGCCAGACTGCTGGCCGAATTGTCGTTCTCGTTGTCGCTCGACACGGCTGCATTTGTATAAAAACTGCGAGAATGCGAGATTGCAGAGTGTGTGCAACTGCGTACCATGGCCTGCCAGTGATGATGAAGATGGTGGACACTTAAGCGGGGTATGCAGAGAAGAGGAAATGTTAATTGAAGCGGGGGTTGATGTATTATCGAACCGCTGATATAGTCAACTGTAATTATTTGTACCCAGTCATTCCAAATTCCCGGGATTGCACAGTTCTCAATGTGATAATTAATTACGCACACGTGTCGGAGTGTCCAAATATGAAACTAGCATTTTTCGTGGTACTTCTACCCCCCCCCCCCCCCCGTACCGGCGACCTAGGTGGGGGGGAAAACGAGAGAACTTGATGATTACTCCCTCCGTCCCAAAATAAGTGACTCAACATTGCACTAACTTTTGTACAAAGTTGAGTCATTTATTTTGGGATGGAGGGAGTATTTGGTAATCAATACCAGTGCGTGCAGAGAATTGACCATTGCATGCATGTTATGCTAAGTAGTCTGAAGTCATTGAATGGATACTAGCCACATGACTCCTATTGGTTGATTTCTTTTTTCACGACAAAAACAAGGAACGAGTTTTGGGATTATGCACCAGTACCGGTACGAAAGGAGTAAGACAGTGAGCAAGCAATACATTGAGCTCTTCTTATTGATGAAGCCAGTACAATCAAACTACAAAGGAAAAGAAAAAAAGACAAAGGGAAATATCTGCACGAATCTTTGCGTAACATCAATGGCATAGGACCTAGATGTGCATTACTTATAGCACATCTAGATGTGCTTTAGCAATACTATCAAACAAAACCCCTAATCATCATTGCAAACCATGCATATAACATGGCTAATGCGACAACCACAACAACACATGCTAGTTCCTTCTTGTCTCTTCCTCTCATCTGTTGCCTGTGATTGATTCTTTCTTGCTTCATCATACCGATTATACATTCCAATCAGACAGTTTCTTCTTTAGCTTTACGTTATCTTCTGCGAGCTTGGTGATAACACTCTGAACCCTGCCATGCCATTCGTCATCCAGCCAATTAACAAAGGCACGAGCATCATATCCCTGCCCCTATTAAATAGCATTCAGGATGAGCGGTGGCATTAATGCAAGTAAAATGATGAACCTAGCACTACCCTCTAAGGGGCAAATGAGAAACCGCTTGCCAATGTCGAATCCCTTCGTGCATACACGTCGAGCGGGAGTGTGCCCGTGCACACAACTCAGCTTTTGGTACTTCTCGGTGGCGCAAAACTTGGAGTCAAACTCGTGTTGCGGGAGTTTGGAGTCATGCTCCAGATCCAGGGACAGATCACTTTCCTTGTGTGTGTGTGTGGGGGGGGGGGGTCATTCAGGACGGAACTACTTTGGACATGCTAAAAAAGACCGGGATAGATTGGAACCTGACAGGATGATTCAGATCCATAGTATACCTGCCTTCTGATGACCTTAGGCAAGTGCTCGGGGACGACCATCGTCGTGGCTGCGCCACCGACAGCGGCGATTCGAGCAGGAGCACCCACACCGAAACCATCAACACCACTCGTCCGCATTCGCCCAATGTCAGCACCACACGAGGGAATTTGGCGGCTATCTAGCGATTTGGGGGAAATGGGTAAACTGTGGGCATAAGCTAATTGTCAGGAACTACTTATGGCACTATATGTTGTATACAACACACTGTTTATACATGTCGTTTGTGTTAGGTATTACAACTTCACACGCGATTTCTTCACCAAACCGTGTGAGAAGACAATGTAGGTGAGACACGATTGCTGTTACATAACCATATGTGATGTACTACCATCTACACATAATTGAGCTACTTTGATAACGTGCAAACATCCGCTCAGTGGATATCCGTCAAAAAATAAAACAGCCGCTCTGCAGATAGAGATGGCGGCGGAGGCCACCTAAGTAGCGGCTACTGGATAAAAGGCCAAACCTCGTTCGGTGGGCGGTGGCAGCGTCATAGGAGGTCAATCCTCGGTCTGCAGCGAGAGATAGGAGGAGCTCAACCATCGAGGTCGGCGACAGCGTGATTGGAGCGCATCCATCGCGGTCGATGGCAGGATAGTGGAGGTCAAACTTCAGGCGGCAGCCGCACTAAAAGCTTGTCTCCTCGACCCTTCTATCATGGTGTGTTACCGCATGGCATTTCTCTGTCTTCTGGGTGGAGGTCTCCGCGCAAAGGTATTCCTTTGGTGAGTGGCTTAATTAAGGTATTCAACTCCTAAGGGTAGTGTTGTAGTATACTCTGCGTGTAAATTGACTGGCTATTAAATTTTATCAGTTAATCCATGTATCAATGTTGTTTTTTTAATTATCATTCATGTGGTGTAGATGAACGATCTCAATGGATGAAGAATCGGAGGACCATAGATTCTATCAGTGGCGTGATAGTGTTCATGAATTTGGCTGAATGTACAAAGAGGAGAATTGGTGATGCAGATTACATCATGTGTCCATCTACTCATTGTGTCAGTACAGAGTCACTTGAAGTTGGAGATGTCCAGTGGCACTTACTCTCTCGGGGATTCATGGACGGATATACACGTTGGAGCAGACACGGTGAAGAGCAGGTCATGGATGAATATACTCAGGGATGCGAGATGCCAAACCCCAGTCAGTGTCACATGGATGTTGAATCTAACATCAGGGCAGAGGCGTCAAGCTACCAATGGAACACCAGAAAGATGAAACGCCCACTGGAAAACCAAGACGTCGATGATCTTGATATGCCAGATTTTGCTCCTATGATTGCAGATTTCAAGGGCCCCAAAAAGGATATGATTGGGTACAAGGATCTACCAACCATTTGATGCAGACTCCAATAAAATATTGTATCCAGGTTGCAAAAAGAAATATTCCAAGTTGAGTGCCACCCTGGCGCCTCTCTGATTTAAAGTAGCAAATGGTCTATCAAACAAGGGTTTCACAGAGATGTTAGGTCTTTTGAAAGAAATTCTTTCGGAAGATAATGTGCTCCCCAGAAGCACGAACGAAGCGAAGAAAATTGTTTGCCCATTGGAACTTGAAGTATAGAAGATACACGATTGTGTGAATGATTGTATATTGTACAGTGGTGAGTACAAAAATTTGCGTTCATGTTCCACATGCGCATGCACGATACAAGCGTAGGAGAGCAAAGGACAAGTACAAATTGGACGACGAGATCAAGACAGGAATCCCATTGAAGGTTGTTTGGTATTTTCTTTTAATTCCAAGGTTGAGGCATTTGTTTGCAAACCCTAGAGAGGCAAAGTGGTTGCAGTGGCATCATGATGAGTGAACTGCGGATAAATATATGAGGTACCCGAAAGATGGGGCTCACTGGGGAATAATCGACAACAAGTTTCAAGACTTTGCCAAGGATCCTAGAAGTATAAGGCTCGGAGAGTGTACTGACAGATGAATCCTTTTGACGATATTAGCACCAATCACAGCACATGGCCGGGGCTTCTATGCATATATAACCTAGATCCTTGGTTGTGTATGAAGAAAAAATACATCATGATGTCAATGATTATCCAAGGCCCGAAGCAACCTGGAAATGACATCGACATTTACTTTCAGATATTGGTAGAAGAACTACTGATAGTGTGGATAGATGTGCATGCTGTAAAATGTTATGATGCTTACAAAAAGGAGATTTTCGATCTACATGCAATGTTGGTGCACATCATTCAAGATATGTCAGCATTAGGCAACACATCAGGGCAGAAAACAAAGGGAGATGTAGGGTGTGTCACATGCATGGATAGGACAGCTATCATCTTTCTTCCCAACTCGTGCAAAACCGTGTATTTGCGTCATCGTAGGTTCTTACGGAGAAATCACCCATACCAAAATATGAAAGCTGAATTTGATGGTACGACAGAGGTAGATGTGGGCCCAAGACCCTATGATGGGGAGGTAGTCCACAACATGGCTAAACAAATTAATGTTGTGCTTGGCAAGAAGCACACTTTGACGGTGAAACAAACACCCAAGGGTCAAGTTTTTAATAAGAAATCGGTGTTCTTGAAATTACCTTACTGGGAGTTTCTATACGTGTACATCACTGCATCGATGTCATGCACATAGAGAAGAACGTATGTGAAAGCATACTTGGTACCTTTCTGAAGATTAAAGGTAAAACAAAGGATGGTGACGGTGCACGACTCAATATGCTTGCTGATCAATCAAAATGCAAGAGTGAAGTAGAAGATGATGACAAATTCATCAAAGCTCGCCAGAGTTACAATATCAGTACAAAAGAAGAAGCAGAGTTCTTGACCTATTTGTTGTCAGTTAAGACAACCTCTTCCTACTCCGCGAACATCAGAAGTCTCGTGGATGTGAGCTCAGGTAAAATGAAGTTGGGACACATGAAGTCACATGATTGCCATGTAATGTTGACACAAATCCTCCCGGTGGCCACCAGGAATCTTATGTACAAAGATATAACAAACACACTCATTAAGCTCTGTGATTTCTTCAACCATGGCAAAAATTTATAGATCCTGAAGAGTTGGATCATATGCAAGAGAATATTGCAAGAATATTGTCCAACCTAGAGATGTTTTTCCCACTGTCATTCTATGATGTCATGGTCCATCTCACTGTGCACCTTGTCGATGAGA